>NC_073345.2:15019722-15320000 GCF_027580225.2 Misgurnus anguillicaudatus
TCCCTGAAGCAGACTCTTTAACTGCCACATCCTGGCCCATGGCCACCTGCTGCGTAGGACTCGATCTAGTGTCCACCACAACCAAAGATGAATTTTCCCTGAAGGATCCTTCATCCCCACCATCCAGCATAACAGGCTCTGGTGTCTGATTCCTTTCTTCCATAACAGAACCAGCAGCTCTCTCCCGCATCTGGGCATCCTCCGACTCAGCAGGCTGATGACCTCCCCATCCAAACTTGTATGCCTTGTTTATACGGGGCTGAGGCAAAACCTGGTCTTGGAGGATAGGACTTCCAATGTCTCCTACCGGCTCTGAAACAGAACAAGCCACATAAGGTTTCATTCGGTTAAAATGCACAACATTCTCAGGGCCCCCCTCTGATGGCTGCACTTTATATAGCACATCTGACACCCTTTCTAGGATTTTAAAGGGCCCTTTAAAGCGCCTCTGCAACTTGGGGCACACACCCCGTTTCCGAGCCTTATTGTGAATCCAAACTAATTCTCCAACTACATAGTAATGGAAATTTGCTCGGAAATCAGCACATGTCTTCTGTTGATTAGAAGCTTGATTTTGATGCCTTTTCACTGCTTCTACCACTGTGGATAGACTTTCCGCTAATCCAGCCACATAATCATTTACTGACTGAAACTTTTGCCCATTATCTATCCCCAGCATAATGTCCACAGGGAGAACCATTTCCTGCCCAAATAATACCTTATACGGTGTAAACCCAGTGCTTGCATGCAGACTGCTGCGGTAAGCCATCATCACATATGGCAGCAACTTATCCCAATTTGTCTGATTGTTATCGACAAACAATGAAAGCATTGATAATAATGTACGATTAAACCTTTCTATCAACCCATCGGACTGGGGATGATAAGGCGATGTACGAGACTTATTTATTTGCAACAACCTACATAGTTCCTTAAACAAAAGGGACTCAAAATTCCTTCCTTGGTCAGAATGCAAGCTCCGAGGTACTCCATACCGGCACACCCACTCCTCCACCAACACTCTAGCCACCGACTGAGCCTCCTGATTAGGAAGAGGAAATGCTTCAGTCCATTTTGAAAAATAGTCCCCAATAACCAGAATATACCGATTTTTGCCTAACGTCTCTGGCAGAGGCCCCATTATGTCTACAGCCACACGCTCGTATGGGCGAGACACAATAGACATCTGAAGTGGGGCACATGGAGCTTTTCCCCCACTCTTACGTGATGCACAATCATGACATTCTCTACACCATTGTTTTACATCCCCAAACCATCCAGGCCAGTAAAAGCGATCCTTCACCTTAGCTTGTAATTTCTGGATACCCAAATGCCCCCCCGTTTGTGTATTATGCAACATGGACAGCACCTCAGGAATCAAGCTTCTAGGTAGAACCACCTGTATTGCAGCAGCAGCATCAGTATTAACTGGAGGTACCCTCACCAAACGTTGATTCTGAACCTGCAACTGGTCCCACACTGGCAAATATTTGACAAGAGCAGGATTCAAATCAGTGTGGCTTATCCCACCTACCTCACTACTCTTCAACTGGATGAGCTCCTGAATAACTGGATCCCCCTGCTGAGCCTTCACTAGCTCATCCTCAATATCTGCCCTGCCTTCTAGGGGATTCCCTGGTCTTTCAGCCTCACTTACTGCTCGAACAGTTGTTACATGGCTACACCGCTTTGGAACCTCATCACCATCCTCCTCAACATCTTTACGCAGAGCTCCTGGGAGCCTCGAAAGAGCATCAGCATTAGCATGCTGTTTTCCTGGTCTGTGAATAATTTTATATTGAAAATTTGCCAGCTGCTCTACCCACCGAGCTAACTGTCCTTCCAGCCCACCAAAATTATGTAGCCAACGCAATGAATTATGATCTGTCCGCAGCAAAAACTCCCTCCCCAGCAAGTAATGCTTAAAATGCTTAGTAAAGGTTACCATACTCAGAAGCTCTTTCTTGGTGGTGGCATATTTCCTCTCCTGTTTGGTCAATGCTCTGCTGGCATATGCTACTACACGCTCCAAACCATCACACTCTTGGGATAATACCGCCCCTATTCCTACATCGCTAGCATCAGTGTCTAGAATAAAAGGCTTTTTAGGATCTGGGTAGGCCAAAACCGGGGCAACAATAAGCCTAGTTTTTAACTGTTGAAAGGCCTCCTGACACTCTTCCCCCCAACAAAATCTCCTTCCTTTTTCCGTCAGACGATGTAAGGGGCGGGCTATCTCAGCAAACCCTTGAATAAATCTCCTATAATAGGACGCCAGACCTAAAAAACTTCTGACTTCTGTCTGAGTTTTAGGGACAGGCCAGGTACGTATGGCCTCTACTTTAGACGGATCAGCTGTCACTCCCTCAGTGGAGATCACATGGCCCAGATATTGCACTTGGGAGGCAAACAAAGTACATTTAGAAGGCTTAACTTTAAGGTTAGCATAACGCAATTTGCAAAGGACCTCGTCCAGTCTCTGCAGATGTTCTTGAAATGTCCGTCCAAACACAATTATATCATCCAGATACACTAAACAAGTGGTCCATTGCAAATCAGCCAACACAACATCCATTAAGCGTTGAAAGGTACTTGGCGAGTTACATAGCCCAAAGCTTAAGACATTAAATTCAAATAAACCCTGACGAGTAATAAAGGCAGTTTTTGGTCTATCCTGAGGATCAACTTCCACCTGCCAATAGCCACTCGCCAAGTCCAAGGTAGAAAACCAACAAGCATTAGTTAAGCTATCAAGTGCATCATCAATCCTAGGAAGTGGATAAGCGTCCTTCCTGGTAACCTCATTAAGCTTTCGATAATCTACGCAAAACCGAAGACTACCATCTTTCTTTCTGACTAAAACCACCGGTGCCGCCCACGGACTGCATGAGGGGCGTATAATGTTGTTATCTTGCATCTGTTTTATATGCTCAGCAACCTCCTGCTGGAGGTGCAATGGGACACGACGAGGAGGCAATTTGATGGGTTGGGCAGACCCTGTGTCTATTTTATGCAAAGCAAGATGAGTTCTCCCCAAATCAGTATCACCTTTACTAAACACAGATGCATTACGAGATAGCAACTCCTCAACTGCCTGCATTTGGATGGAATCAAACCCTCTGTCCTTTAACCCAAACTGTGACACCAAACAGTCTACAGTCAAAGGAAAAGGAGGGGCCGTGTCATTACTACCTGTGATCGGTGCGCTATCGCTCACCTCTACATCAGGGTAAAAAGTTCCAATCTTCATATTTTGCTTCAGCAAACAATTATCCTCTGACACATTAATCACTCGCACAGGTACTACTCCCTCCTCCACCTTACACACCACTCGAGCTACCAACACCTCACAATTTGGGAGCATAATGGACATAGGCTCTAACATGCCTTCATAATGTTGTGGGAAGAGCCCATCCACTTTACCAGGTAAAATGGATTCAGTACGGGGGGGAAGCATAATATCCTTCTGTACCCTTACAACTTTAGGCTGGACACTAGCATCTTCACTGAACAGGGGCAGCTTTTTACCCATTAACCGGCAACAATTGTCACCCAAGTCAATAACAGCCCCAAATTTTGATAAAAAATCTGTTCCCAGCAATAATTCTTGTGGGGTAACGTCAGCCACCAAAAACTCCACTATCACAGCCAAAGACTCAAACTGACATACAGTCTGCCAACGGCCCAGAATGGACATTTCCCCACCATTGGCGACAGCTACTTTGCCTTGGTACCCATCTAAGCTGGACCCCCCCTTAGTTACGTTTAACCAAAACTGCTTGGGCACAATAGATACCTGTGCTCCAGTGTCAATTAATAATCGTGTTTCACATCCCCCCACTTTACCTGTCACAAACACTCCAGCACCTTTTGCAGAAACCGAGGCCAATTTCCCAGTCGTCAACATGGGGGCAGGCATTTGGCCCACTGTGCCTGCCCCCTCTATTTTCCCTGCAAATATGGACAATTCCTGCGCAGGTGCCTAGTGCATCCACACTCCCAACATGCGTCAGTCCGAGCACGGACTGGTAGTTCTGATAAACTTAATTTGGGAGCAATTGGTGCGGGGGGCGACCTATTCTTTATCTGCGTTGTCTGCATCTCCTTTACACTAACTTGTAAAGCCTTAACCTCCTGGCGCAACTCCTCCACCATGCTCAATAGAACTTCAACTTTATTATCAGATGGTGGATTTTGAGTACTTAAACCGCGCACTTTGGTGTCTAAACATTGTGTATGCTCTAAATTACGGATAAGCTCCAATTCAGATGCCAAATTAATTGCACTTTCCAAAGTGGCAGGTTTTGCACTACGAAGATGTATACGCATATCACCATTACCTACATGTGCAACAAAATGATCACGAGCCAATAAATCTTGTGTCGCAACATCAGCAGAGGGATATGCTTTATAGATCAACCGCCTTAAGGCATTTCCAAATTCTCGGGCTGTCTCATTAGGGAGCCTAACTCGGGAGGAAAAACTCACACGACTCCAATCTGCACTCTCACAGGGCTCTAAACACTTGCCCATCGCATCTTTCAAAAGCATATAATTATTTTTGGCTTCACAAGGAAGTCCACCATAAATATCTCTAGCGCGACCTGACAATAGTAAGGACATAAACTTTAACTTGAGCTCATTGTCCCACCCATTCACCTGTGCTGCCATCTCAAATTGTTCGGACCAATCAGACCATTCACGTCCCACCCCAGTAAATGTTTCAGGCATAAACAGAGGCCGAGCCACTTGAAGCCTATTCGAAGGAGCATTTACCAAATCACTATTTGGGACTGATGAATGTGCCCCTGATTGTGAAGCAGGCATACCCTCGTTCTCCATTTTTCTAACTTAATCCCACCGCTGCCACCAGTGTAATGAACCTTCTATTTTAAATATTACAGAGGTTCACTAGAAGTAATGGAGAACAAGAAGGTACACACTGCACACAACAGAACTTTTGCAAAATATATATAAATCACTTTATTAACAATTCCAAAAGAGATAAATAGAAGACTCTTATTTAAATATATGCATTAAGTTAAAGATCACATTTATATGGCTTTCCTGGGTTAAATGACACCTAATAAAACACTTCACCACACAACACTGCACTCTAGTGGTTACTCAAGACCTCGCACTGCAAAACTCCACCGCAATACTAAAATTGTGACACACACAATTTTTACAGTGATAGATCGGGCATTTCCCCCAAGATCGCACATACATTAATGCTACTCACTTTACATATAACTTTTAAAATGACACATAACAATGTACACTCACATGCATTCATACAACAATTGAAACAAATGTTTAAAAGACACTTCCCTGTCTCCAGGCAACAAGACCCCGCCCCGGGGTCTCAGGGAAGCACAGTCAAGCCGGTCCTCAACCGGACAGATGGACTCTTCCTGGTAAGGATTGGGAATAATCCGAGAGGCTCCGATATTCAGGAACAGTTAGTCGTCAGTTCTCAAGTTCACAGAATAAATGTTCACGCTTCAGGTGGGAGTTAGCTGATCAATGCGGTTTTAATAACCCCATAACAGGGCAGTACCGAATGTCTTTTGCTCTGCGCGTTATCGAATAATAATGTCCATGCGCGTCTGAGCTCTCATGCACATGAATAAGTGGCCAGCACTCCTAAATCCCCCCCAGCATATCTAACTACACACAAAAAGCACCCTCGCTAACTATCTTCGTTGCCGGACAGACCCTATTGGTCTCGAGCAACCCAAAGCGTCCCCACTTCTTCTGAGCGCAAAACGGCCATTCACATTTAGTCCTCTCCCACGCGCTTACCTTGCAACAGGTCTCTTAAATCTCCTCTCCTCCAGGTGACACCAATCATCCTCATTTAGTCTGAGGGAGGAGACAGAGACTGTCAAACTCGCAGGTCTAGATCAATGTCAGCAACACACTTCTCAGCCGACACAAAGAAAACCTTATAGTTCATTACAATATCATCATCTCGGTAAGAGGGACCGGCTCGATAATCCTTCGCCAGCAGGACATCGACTTATGCACGCAGTACATGTGCATCGGATACTTTCACTATAGTGAAACGAAAGCCCGAGAATTTCGGGGTTGTGCCGGTAATTGTATTTCGTAACCGAGGCGGATCGTGCGTAAAACCCAACGAAACGGGCTGGGAACTGAAGCCAAACACCCAGGCACCGTACGAGGAGAATTAACGACACCACCAAAGTACCCGCGGTGGGGCAGCGAAGCGAGACAGGTGAGACTGCCGGTGCGTCTGCCGTGACAGCATAAGCATCACAGTATGTGTGTGTGTGACACTGACCTGAGCCCGCTGAGGGAAACGGTCGTCCGGTCTCCTCAGCTGAGGACGCAGACAACGAAGGGGTTGCTGGTGGTCCGGTCTCCTGAGTGGAGGGCTCGGACTCCTCAGAACACCCGCTGGCGATAGAGGAGAGGTAGGGTGAGCTGGTGTGTGCCCGCTCACGGCTCTCTCGATCCTCTGGAGACCTGGAGAGGGAAGAGGAATGCACTCTGTGTGTGGTTAGTGGGCACCGGCTAAACAGCCGGTGGAACATATGTAAACCAAGAATTTTCCACCCGACCCTCTATCGGGGGAAGGAGCGAATACCGTCTCCTGAAGAGTGATCCTCTGCCAATCCAGGTCGCCCGCTTACTGGCCACTTAAACTCCCGATTCACGGGAAGCGGCTAAGCGGGCGGGGCGAGCTGCTGACGACCGGTTCCCCCGCGCTGCCGAGATGGAGTCCGAGGAGGGGAACGGAGGTGGTCGCCGCAGGACGCCGACGGCGAGAGGCAGACTGAGGAACCGGCGTGGTGGTTTTTACCAAGGGCAGCTCTCCTTCGCCGGGGCGTGACCACAGAGATCGCCTCAGTCTGCGCAGCGGAGCTGTACGACTCCACGGCCTCGCCGAAGAGGCCGGTCTGTGAGACAGGAGCATTCAAGAAGTTGTTCTCGCCTGCATCCGTCAGCCAGACACAGCCAAAGGTGGCGATCTTGAACCACTGTCGTGAACATCGCACGACTGAAGGTCGCGGCCTCCCTCGTAAATCCTTGGTGAACCCGTAGCAACGTTATTGCGTGCAGGGCTGAAGCCGCCTCTCCGCATGCCTGACGGACAGCGCCCGTAACCGGACGACTATCTACAAACACGGGAGGGAAGGGTTGGGTGGTCCCTCCAGGAACGCAGCTGCATCGCAACCCCCCGCTCCACTGAAGGGTCCCTGCCCTTAGCAGCTCCATTGGTGAGGGAGGTGAGGGGTGAAAGCTGAAGCTGAACGGCCGGATGGCCGCAAACCACGTCAGCTCTTCGTGCCGTCGGGAAGAAAGGCACAGGAGCAGAGGACCGAGAGGCCCGAGCAGCTCCGAAATACCAATCACGTGGGCGGTACGGTTCGGGCGGAGAGGGGTTAACCCCTCCAACTCTACCGTTACCGCCGCTCGAGCGGGCACGGCCGCCATCTCCGGAACGACTCCACTCCGGAGGAAATTTGGACACCCCTCTGATGCTGCAGAAGTGAACGGGACCAGAAGGAGGTCCAATGGATTCGGCAGACATCGTAGAACACGACTCTGCCGTCTCCACCGGAACCTCAACCGGCTGAGGATGAAAGGCCGGTAGGTGGAGGACGCGCCCTCCGTCCTCCTCAGCGTAGTGATGCGAAGAGCGTCATGCGAGCGCTTGACAGCCGCACCATGGCGGTGTCAGCACTGCAAAGACGCGGACAGCATTCCCGTAGAAACGTCAGTCGTCTCCGCAATCCAAGAGGGTTATGCTCTCACAGAGAGAACAAAAACTCTCCACGAGCGCAGCCTCAGAGTGCTTGATGCCCAAGCATGAAGACAGCGCTCGTGACCGTAACTGGAACCCTTATACCTCTCACATCCAAGATCGCACGGACGAAAAGCAATCCTGAAAAGGACGCTGATCTCCGAATATACGAGAGAGTGGCTGTCTTTAAAAAGACACAGAGCTCTCACGTATCACTCTTTCAGGGAAATCACTCTTTAGGTGCTCAGCTGATGATGCGCACAGGGAAAGGCAACGCACACACTAAACTCAAAACAAAAAATATGCAGAGCAGTGGAATACTGCGAGCGTCCGCTGTGTTAGTACTGCTTGTCAATCAACTTCAGCAACCGTTCCCCGAAGAGCAGATAGTAGCTTCTCAGTCAGATAAAGCCGGCTTTCGAAGCGAAAAAAGCTGATTTTCCTATTTGCACGTGCGCCTTATATGCGCACCTGGCGGGGCGGCGCCAGCATTATGCAAATATCTCAATGCCAAGTTCATTGGCGTTTTAGTAGTATTCGAAGCAGATTGGTCTCTCTAAGCGAGCTCCCAATTCGTCGGTCACGACGTGACGTCGTAGTGACCGACTGAAAGGGAACCAGGGTGTTCATCGTGTCCTCTAAATGAAAGTTCCTGTTTATAAAAATATAATGCAGTCTTTTAGACTTTTCAATATTTGCCTTTTATTCTTCACCTTTTTGGTTTGTAGCTCCGTTTCCTTGCGCACTTGTTCACTGTGCTTCTACAACCGGGTTTCCCAAAGTTTTCAAATGCACTTTGCTTGTAAGTGTCCGGTTGTGCTTTGGTGTCTCGCTGCTGCGTTGGTTAGACAATTCAAATTTGCAAACCCAGTGTGGCTCCAAACACCATGTCAATCGACTGCAAATAACAAACATTACCAACAATACAATTTGCAATGCTCCTCTGAGGCTGTAAGCCAAGGATACCGCTCGTAGTTACTCCTGAACTCCAAACTGAATGTCAGAATGGGAAAGAAGGTGATTTAAGCAATTTTGAGGGTGGCATGGTTGTTGGTGCCAGATGGGCCGATCTGAGTATTTCGCAATCTGTCAGGTTACTGGGATTTTCACGCACAACCATTTCTAGGGTTTGCAAAGAATGGTGTGAAAAGGGAAAACATCCAGTATGCGGCAGTTCTGTGGGCGAAAATGCCTTGTTGATGCTAGAGGTCAGAGGAGAATGGGCCGACTGATTCAAGCTGATAGAAGAGCAACTTTGACTGTAATAACCACTCGTTACAACCGAGGTATGCAGCAAAGCATTTGTGAATCCACAACACGCACAACCTTAAGGCGGATGGGCTACAACAGCAGAAGACCCCACTGGTACCACTCATCTTCACTACAAATAGGAAAAAGAGGCTACAGTTTGCATGAGCTCATCAAAATTAGACAGTTGAAGACCGGAAAAATGTTGCCTGGTCTGATGAGTCTCGATTTCTGTTGAGACATTCGGATGGTAGGGAATGAGAACATGGATCCATCATGCCTTGTTACCACTGTGCAGGCTGGTGATGGTGTAATGGTGTGGGGGATGTTTTCTTGGCACACTTAAGGGCCCCTTAGTGCCAACTGGGCATTGTTTCAATTCGTTTATGACCACCATGTACCCATCCTCTGATGGCGACTTCCTGCAGGATAATGCACCGTCACAAAGCTCGAATCATTTCAAATTGGTTTCTTGAACATGACAATGAGTTCACTGTACTAAAATGGCCCCCACAGTCACCAGATCTCAACCCAATAGAGCATCTTTGTGATGTGGTGGAACGGGAGCTTCGTGCCCTTGATGTGCATCCCACAAATCTCCATCAACTGCAAGATGCTATCCTATCAATATGGGCCAACATTTCTAAAGAATGCTTTCAGCACCTTGTTTAATCAATGCCACATAGAATTAAGGCAGTTCTGAAGGCAAAAGGGGGTCAAACAAAGTATTAGTATGGTGTTCCTAATAATTCTTAAGGTCAGTGTGTGTATATATATATATATTGCTTGTGCAGTTCGATAGCTCTGACAAATGTAATCATCTGACACCAACTCGATATCTGATTGGTTAATGCAATGATTTCATTGCCATTTATTTTAAGCTGAAGGCGCCTGCACTGTTCGTTCTGAAGGCCTAGGCAGATTTTTTTGACCCTGACAACACATGATGTCAGCCGCTGGCTGAAATATGAGGATAAATGCTCTATCATAAATATACACTACGGAAAGCAGCGCAACCAACAGAAAAGCTATGAAATAAAGACTATTATGGCATTTATTTTATTCACATTCATAGAAAAATATATTAAAATGTACATCAGTGATTCAGAAAGTGTTTAGGCCAGCAGAGAATGCTTTGCTGGTCCTGACGGCCCACCACTGCTTAAAGTGGTGAGACCAGTTAAACATCAGCCTGACCAGGCTAGGACTGTGTTAACATTTGGTTGATTTTTAAAATCCTGTTTTCTTTATCCCACAGGATAAATCACATAAGCACACTGCTCATCTTGGGATTGCTTCCTCTTTGACTGTATTTTCCGCTATCACTTCAAATAGGGCTTGATCTAGTACCATACACTTTGAGAAAATCCTCTTAAATCCAAAACCCTATGAGGATTTACAAATGTCTTTCAGCACCACATCCAATCATGATGAAACAAGTTCAAAGAAGCCTTTGAAGACTCTTAACGTTCATGTCAAATACAGTCCTGTTCACTATAACAGTGATTATCAGCTCCTGAGATACACATTTTGTACAGTATGTGCACACCTTCATCTGACACACTCAGTTTATATCATAGATCACTTGATTCAAATCATGGATTCAAGATGATTCAAGGACAACAAGAGTGACTGCTATTATAATTCAGCTCTTAAAGATCAGTCCTGTGTCCAAAAACTGTAACTGTACATAAAGAATTAGATGAAGTACCTCAACTATGCTCATCTGTTATGTGTGTACTGTACATCCTGTACATCCTCCTTGTTTATATTATCATTTGACCTGTATGTGCATTCACATTTAATGCTAATAATTAGGTGTTGTTAAACAAATATAATTGAACCATGACAATATTTCTCGGTACATATGAGGAGCTCAGATGCAAAAACCTCAGTTAAAAATTAGGTAATGATATTAACCAAATGCTCTCAGTTCATCAAGTATTTTCCCTTCAAATCCGCTTAATCCTGGCCTCAGGTCATTTAACAAATCCTCTTAACCCTGTGTCAATTTTTTGCTTTGGACCTAAATACAACCCGAATGTGGCAGTGACATGAATCACAGCGCCCCCTAATGTGTGGTTCAGGTTTTTTTACCTTTTTGACATTCTGGTTTTTATCATTTGCAATGTTTCTAGCAGTGGCGGCTCGTGACTGCTTTTCTGAGCGGCACAAATTCAAAATATGTGTTTGTTGTGCATGTATCAAAACCGTTTATGATAAAAGAGACGCTCACATTCACAAAATACACGCAAGACACTCCCTTAACAGTAAACTCTGATTAAACATGAAATTATTCGAGTATCTGGCAAACTCGAGCGTCTTTTTTTATCATAAACCCTTTAGACACGTCTGCAGCAGGCACTCACTCTGACAAGACACGTGATGCACACAGGATCACTCGACGCGCAGAACACATATTTTGAAATTATGAACCACACACATGACGGGCTACTTCGACGAACTTCGCATCATGCCCCCTCGAAAAAAAAATTCCCCTTTTTGATATGATTTTACAACTGTGAATTGGATTTTTTAGAAGTGGAGAAACCTTGCATGCACTAGAGAGGGTTTTGCAGCTAAATTACCAATTAAATAACTTGACATTTGTGAAAATAAGGCATTTCAATTAGTTACTGAACCTAAACATAAGAGCCTGATGAAAAATGCTAATTTGCAAGAAAATGCCTGATATAGCACTCACACTTGAAAACTGTGGCTCAAGGTATTTTTAATTTATTCCCTTTTTGGCCACTCCTCAGCTTGGGTGGTCTCAAAGAATAGAGAAGCATCCATCAGATTCACACTACCACCCAGGTATTATACTCTTCGGATGCTGAGGTTTTGGACACATTTAGTATGCATGCTGATTTTCACATATTAGTACATTATAGTATACATATAGTTTGGAAGCATGCGATTTCTAATTCAGGGCAGTTTGTGAACTGTTTCAACCAGTTTTGTTTATATTTTCTAACCACAGCCCAAAATAATGAATTAAATGAACTAAAATAATTAAATATTGAAACCAAACGCGACATGCAATTTTCTAGTAGCGGGTTACCCTTAGACCAGGGAAAGAGCTGACATCAAGATTTTCAGTGCATTACAATTTTAATTTCGGTTTGTTCCTCAGACAACTTATAAAGTGAGTTCATTCATGGCGATTTCGATCCGTATCTTGACATTTAAGCTTTCTCTGTTGTCTCAGCATGAGCGAATGTGAGCTGAAGAAATGTCAGGAACAGAGCTGTTAATTAACCAAGCAGAAATAAACCAGCTGTCAGTCTTAACGTGCGACTGCATTACTCATCTGAGTCCCCGCTTACCCGACAGAGAGAAATGTGTTCAGTCACTGCAATGACTTTTTGGATAAATTTGTTAAGATTTTGAAAATGCATTTTTCTCCATAGTATTACAATGTATTTGTATATGAGGATGTTGGTGTGTCACTATACAGGATAATGAGTTACACAGTTTATTGATGAAGGATTATATACTAATCAGGAAACTAAGTATTGAGTTCACACAATAAAATATTTTTGTAGAGAAAATAAAAGAGGCATTAATATTTATCGGGGCCATGCACAGGGTTGCTAGAGCCTGCCTTTCTGCCTTCATCAGCTGAGGTGCCCTTCTCATTAACCGCCAACCCCCCTTTTAAGTGTTCTGTTACTATCCAACTCGATCCACTGATTCCGATACTCCACTTCGTTTTTTCCCGGCCGCTCCAGTGCATCTCTCACAATCTGTGTCCGGTCTTTGGGGAGTGGAGATGACAGTTCCCTAAGTTTGTTTCATTCACAGGTAGATTAATTACATTCCCTCAGTTGTTGATCAGCTAAATTAGTAATTTGGTAGTTTGTTTTTGTATTTCGGGCGGTTATAATTTGCTTTCTCTTTTAAAATTGCTAACAACTTAGCAAGCAATCAGGTTCGTCTGTAAGATGTCTGCTAAAGAGCTGTTTTACATACAATCTAAAGACTTCTTCAATATGACATCTTTTAGGAAACCTCTCAGAGACGTATGAGCAAACAATCAAAAAACAACATCTTGCAGATGTAAATGCATGCAGACATCAAATAGACATCTCCGAGATGTATGTGTGCTATCAGTAACAACAAAATATTCACATTCTTTAAATTGCAATGCTTGTCTTATCAAGTTAAAATAATCATAAATATCACCAAATATGTTATTGTTGGCACGCTTTGTAGAAAAAAAATAGAAAAAATGCCTTTACAAAAAAGAAGACAGAGTGGAAAGGGAGGCTGCTAAAAGCAGTTCAACATTGCAAACATGGATTCAAAGCTCCAGCAAGCCAGCAAGTAAATCATATTGAACATTTAGCAGTTTGTCACCCTTTTATTAAATGTTTAAGTTGAAACACCTTGAATTAATAAGTCATTTTAACTTGATAGAAGTTGCTATAAATTATTATTACTTGTAATAATCTTACGTTTTTGTACAATTCACTTCACACGAATTAGTCCATTTGTAAAATACGTACAAATTCCCGTGAGATCAGGTTGGGTGTTTACATAACGGTTCAATTAAGTACACTTGTCTTAGTTGCTAGTAATCTATTATAATAATCATATTTTATTAAAAAAATTAATAGTACCACCCCTTATTTTTGGTTTGGGCCACTGCCCCTCAAAATATCTGTGCACGGCCCGATCTTTATTTAATTCAGTTGGTGACTACAATTGATATTGAAGAAATGTCTTCTGAGATGACGTGTGTATGTTTTTAAGATTTTTTTTATTGATTCTGTTGTGTTTTTATCGATTCGTGACACAAATACAAGCCCATTCAATTTTCCATCAGATTTCTAAAAACCAAAAGACTCAGCGATTGAACACCTTGTATATCTTTATTGTTTTGAACCTAAAGGATATACAGTCGAAAATACTCAAGGCTTCGCTACATCTCAACTAACAACAGCACAAGATTTCAAAAATCCATTTTTTTCTCACAACAAATATAAAAATGGAAAAACAGCAGACCTGTGACCAAACATAGCAGAAAATGAAGCTTTGGCAGGATTTCAAGATGAGACGCTTCACTAATGCATCTCAATGCCTCTGGTTTTTTTAGTCCTCGGTTAAATGCAAGCATAGACACCAGCTAAAGCAAGTCGCAAAGCTCTAAACATCTCTGCTCATCCATTGAGAAACTCTGATAACATAACGTTGTGTCTGACAGAGATACACATCATGGGTAATGGCTCTCGTTGATTATTTACATTGAGGTTCAAAGTAGGAACCATATATCATTCTGTACATTACAATGTGTTCTTTTGCCAGTCTACTTTTAGCCTACATCAATAACGTGAATCTAAAATGAATCTAACAAGTGGGTTTTGTTTTCATTTTCGATTATAAGAGCGTGTGAAAAATAAATACACAAAACTCTTTGTTTTTCATGCCTCATGAGATGATGTTGTCATCACCTAACTACAAGAGGGAATTATGGGTAGTATTCCAACACAATCTCATGGCAATTCTTACGTATTCTTACTTGTAATAATCTTAAGTTTTTGTACAATTCACTTCACACGAATTAGTCCATCTGTAAAATACGTACAAATTCCCGTGAGATCAGGTTGGGTGTTTACATAACGGTTCATTGACACTCACAGACACAGTGTGTGGAAACCATTTTGACAAGATCGCTGTCATGCCTTTATACAAACGATAGTTGAACACTAAATACAAAAAATGTACAGTAAACATACATACCAATGAAACAAAAAATAAACCTAAGATCAACTACTATTAAAAACTCAGACATTGTAGGTAGCGGAGACAAATGAACCACTGAAAATATAAGGGATTGAGGAAATCGCAAGATGTACAGTAAGTGACTGTGATGATATTCCTTTAAAAATCAGCATGGCAAATCTCATTGGCTGTCTGTGTTGGGAGGCTTGACATCGTGTTGGGCATTGCCACCAGGAATCCAGGGGGAAACCGAGCGAGAGGTGGTCTGTTTGGCCATGCTGTAGTGGCTGATGACGGTGTAGAAGCGACCGCGGCTGTTGGCATCCTGGGCAGCGTAGTAAGCCTCCAATGATGCGGGGATACAACGCTTGTGCTGTTGGGAAAAGTGAAAACATAACATTACAGCTTTTAGCATCCGCCATTCATACTGTATATAATCATGTCTTTCAGACCTGTTTTGGATAATCTCTTCAAACACTGTAAAAATATCTAGTTGCACTTAAATGTTTAAGTTGAAACACCTTGAACTAATAAGTAATTTTAACCTGATAGAAGTTGCTATAAATTATAAAAATAAAGTTGTTATAACATAGCCCATTCAACTTTGTTTTTTATTTATTTATACCAACCCCTCACCAGTCAAAAAGTTAAATGACTTTTTAATTCAAGTTGATAAAACTTAAAAAAAATTATTGAAACAAGGAACTTTGTTTTACAGTGTAATTTTCTGAGCACTCAAAATATAAAAATGTACAATAAACAAATTATATTATAAAATCTTTTGCAACAGAAGCTAGTTTTCCCAACATGATGTTACAAACTTATATTACTTCACTTCTTTCATGAAACGAGGTGAATTTTTCAATATTGCTGTTTTTCCATAGAATGAAACCATAAGAGTGCCATAAAGTTACTGAATCTGACAAAGATATTGCATGGATTCAAATGACTTTAAATTTAACACTCATGTAACTTATGTAACACTTTCATGGTCTTTTTCACTCTCAGAAAAAAAGGTACATGAAGGAACAAAAGCTGTCACTGGGGTGGTACCTTTTCGAACATAATTTTTGTACCTAAAATTTAATATTGGTACATCTAAGGTGTTCGCTGGTGCCTTAGAGGTATATTGGTACCTATAAGTATATATAGATATGTATAAACAAAAACCATATAGGTCTACTTGCTATATTTTTAATATTGACAGCCTCAGTCCTCCATCACTTTCTTTTTTTAAATAGCGGCCATGATATTTCTAAAATATTTATTTCAATTATTTTACAGATTTGAAACAACATGAAGTAGAGTAAATAACAGAATACACCTTTAAGAAAACAGATATACAATAAATTAACATCACTTATACTATGTGTCTGTTGAATGCTTGAATCTGAATGGCTGATGAACGTTCTGAGGTGTGGAATTATCTTCTGGGAAACGCACGGCGAACGTAGTTCCAGGCAACTATCTTGACCGCATTACAGTTCCATATCACTTTGCATAGTTAACTGTAATAACGGACTAACAAAAACAACATGACAGACGATTTTCCGAGGTAACAACAGCCCTGTTTAGAGACGCACAGAGGTAGCCTTGTTTACTCAATCTCTCTCTCTCATTCGCCCTCTCTTTCTCTCTCTTTCTCTCTCTCGCTCTCTCTCTCTCTCTCTCTTTCTTTCTTTCTCTGTGTCACTGTTGCTCTTGCTCTCTTTCTAATAACTTCCTTAACAACTGCATTATAATCCCATCAACGACTCAAGCCTCCATTGCCAGCTTTAAAATGGCATTTTGGAACAAGCAAAAGAGCTGTTGGATGAGACGAGGAAGAAATAGTCCTACTCACAATAACGATTTAAGTACAAAAACTGGACAAATCCCTTTAAATATATAATGTGATCAATGTCTTGAGGTGTGGTAACCGTAGTATACGCAGAATAATTGACTCCAGGCCGTTGAATTACTGAAAAATAATTCCACTTCGCATCGTGGCCGCATGACCACCTCGGGTGTGCATTATTTTAGTAATAATTCAACGGCCCGTGGTCAATTA
This sequence comes from Misgurnus anguillicaudatus, assembly GCF_027580225.2. Classification (NCBI taxonomy): domain Eukaryota; kingdom Metazoa; phylum Chordata; class Actinopteri; order Cypriniformes; family Cobitidae; genus Misgurnus; species Misgurnus anguillicaudatus. The sequence goes on from NC_073345.2 coordinate 15,036,522, forward strand.
TTCTTGACTTGACATACAACTTAAAGGATCAACAAAAAGATGTCACATGTACATCACACTTACAACCGATATTTCCAGCACAAATAAGTAGATCAGGCTGATTAACTTCCATTCATTTGCATCATTTCAATGAACCAAAATCACCAGGCAGCAAAACTAGAAAGTGTGAGGGAATTACCAAACAATATTCCTTATTTTTTCATTATAATTCAGATTATTTATTCAAAAGTTTAAAACTGGGCTAGATGTATTGACTGACTTAAAGGCGGAGTCCACGATGTTTGAAAAACGCGTTGGAAAAGGAGACGGGCCGACTACCAAAACACACTTATAGCCAATCAAATCAAATCAAATGCCGGGTTGCGTATGTGTGGGGCGGGTCTATCAACAGAAGGTGCAGATTCTATTGGGCTAGGGGCTTGTTTGTTTGGGTGATTTCAAATATCAACACTGGCTTTCAAACATCGTGGACTCCGCCTTTAAGCATTTAAATCTGAATTAGACACTTGAAACCAGTACATATAAAGTTGAAATTAGGAGACATGGTTGGTTAATGTTTGTTTTTCAAAATCCTTTATTTATTACTGGCCTGTTGTTTACTGAAGAGAGATTAATCTTGGACCTGCTTACCTTATAGACGAAGCCATCAGGACAGCTGTGGTCATAGGTGAAAGCTTTGTACACCACCAGGAACACTATGCAGGCCAAAAAAGCCAAAGCCAGAATAATAAGGATGGTGACCTAAAAACAGAAAAAAGCATAACGTTTACGACAGTTCAATACTAGCTTGTGTATTTATTTCTAGATCACTTTGTTTACAAGTTGTCAATGATATTACAAATGCTAACAATGGCTATTAGAAAATACTACAGTATATATATAAAACATGTATATATACAAATACAAGTTTTAAAGGCTATCAACATGATATAATGTTTTAAAACCATCACCGGATAAATACTTTCAAATAATAAATATCTTGAAATATGAAAAATTGAAAAATAAAAAATACAATCTTATTAAGAAATAAAATAAACGGCATAAAATGATCTTACTGGGTTTTGTTTTGATTTTACTAAAATTGCAAATTTCTTAAGCTTGCTGTGGTTTCAATCTAGAATGTTTCCTGATTGTCATCTGACCATAACCATGTCACTGTAATATAAACTGTTAGGTCTACATAAAATGTTGGGTTGTTTCAACCCATGGTTTGGTAAACAACAACCCAGCATAGGTTTACAGTATTTATAACCCATGCCCGGTTGATATTTGTCCATGTTTTTCCCAACAATGGGTTGAAACAACCCAATATTTTTAGATTGTATGAAAGATTATTTATCATATAATAATGTCTGAGTCTTATTTAAGTCTAAATACCTCATGCAAAAGTAAATTTGTGTTGTTTAAAGGTTAATCTTTATGCATTAAAAGACATGCTTTAGATTCATTGCACATACAGTTTGCTGCTGTCAACTAATCTGTGTGGTACATCAACAGACAATGAACAGAAATATAAAACCAAATGCAAAACATAAAAAATACCGAAAATTGAATTTGTCTCTAAACCGCTGCAAATTCAAAGACACAATTGGGACTGAGCGATCCACTGGAGAAAAAATTTGATGATAGCAACTCTGTTGTTCTTTTCCCTCCAGCAGCATTAATTTTTTCACATCACTGTAAACGTCAAGAACATTCACCTCACAGGATGCAGCACAATCTGTCACACCACATTTGTCTCAAAGGAGCAGCTCAAACGAGGACTCTGTGTGGTCCAAACCACAAATCCGAGGTTTAAAGAAGCCAATTCCTCACCAGACCAGACCAATTTGTCAGGGCCGATTAGTTTAGTAAAAGCCAGGACACTTTCTGCGCTTCAGTCTCGGAGACAGCAAAAATATGTTTTTTTGAAGACAGACTAATTAGAATTATGCAAAATGAAATGAAAAATAAATGAGAAAAAACTGACCATGTCTGAATTTTTCAGAACTCTCACTGTGCTCTTCAGTTAAAACATATTTACCATAAACAACATTAACACGAAGAAAATACGGTTAGAAAAAAAAAGTTTACATCATAAACACTGAAACACAAATTTTTACAAATACTGTTTATTGATGGCTTATAAAACCTATTGAGCAGCCAATCTAGACAGTACTCTCAAGCATCATACAGTACAGTAGGTAAACTCTCAACATGAAGGCACTTCTAACAACATTACTGCTTGCTAAGATTTCTTTTTTTTTTTAAATCTAAGGCAGCACTGTACAGTATATACATTTATATATAATTTTCAACTTAAGGCGTTACCAATTAAATGGATGCACCGAAATGAAAATTCTTGACCGAAAACGAGGAAACCAAGGCCGAAAAACCGAAACCGAAACCGAAACACGAAATAAATTATTATGCCAATTATTAGTACAAATGAATTTATGGCTATCACTGTGTACTAACTTTACTAGGGTTGTGTGACGGATCACAAATCTCACAGTTCGGATCACATTACAGTTTTTGGGACACGGATAGGATTATTTTTCAGATCAGCAAAAAAAGGGTGGGGAAAATCTAATAACAAATAAAGAAATTGCAAACATTTATAAAAAAAGAACAAAGTTGCACATTAATAAGGGCTAAAATTACCATTAGGTACAGAAATCGAATTAAATGAGTCATAACACTGTCTTTGTATAAATTAAATATATTATTATTTTTAAAGCTACAGAAGTGATTTTCTCTTTGTCTTGGGTGGTTTGATTAACATTAATGACAGACTTGTTGAGGGTACTGTCTCTTTAAATAAGCAGAGACTGGTTTCTGACTGTAATCTATACATACAGTTAAGACGTAAACAAATGTTTTTATTAGAAAAAGAAAACTGTGGAGATCATTTTGTTTATTTGTGTCCTGTCAATAATAGAAAGATTTTATGTTCGCTTGTTTGCGTCTCACTCGTGTGTGCAATATTGAGGGCACTTAAACACGCGCGCACACAGAGACCGAGGGCGAATCCCAAACAGTGTAGCATAAAAACATTACGTTGTTTTTCATTGCTTTATTCGGCACATGTATGTTTATGGACTACAGTATGAGCCACATTTGCGCGACTCTCTCTAAAGTTTACACATCAAGAGTTCTGATCTTTGAAGGGCATACTGTGGTGATCACGTCTGGACCGGACACATTCAACCTCGTGTGCATCTGTGCGTACAGACTGCTCACTTTAGCGCCTCTTTGCGGTTAAATACGTCCACACCGCATACATGTTGCTTCAGACAAGCACGTGCAGGTCGCAGTTTGTTTGAGTCATCACAACATTTCGGCCATATTGTTTCTGTGATAAATGTCTTTCGGCCGAAAACCGAAAATGCTCTTTTGGGCCATTTTCGGCCGAAAATTTTCGGTGACCAAATATTCGGTGCATCCCTACAATTAAAGTAATTTGCTAAGTTGATACAACTTTTACTTTTTACAGTGCAATTACTTAAAGTGAACATTTTATGAAAATCTGACTTTTGTTCAAGTGCTATAATTGGGTCCCCAATTATAAAAAAAAAGATCAACCCAGTAACTTAGTTTTGGTAAACTATTCACTGCAAGCATGTGAAAAAATAGCTTATTGAAATTTGGTTCCCCTTGTGATGTCAGAAGGGGATAATACCGCCCCTTAATCTGCACTATGCAACCACGGCGCTGCCATTTAGTGCAGAGATCAGCTCATTTACTGTACATTTTAAAGGACACACCCAAAATGGCACACTTTCGCTCACACCTACAAAGTGGCAATTTTATATGATTATATGATATGTAGTGCTAGAACTTTACATATGTACTCTGGGGACACCAACGATTTATTTGACATCTGAAAAAAGTCTTGTAAAATGTCCCCTTTAAAAGTGGGACCCAATCTTAAAGTGTTACCATATTTTTTGTTAAGGAAATCTTTTTTTTATATCCTTAAAAAAGGCCATCCCAAAATGTATTGAGCATCCTGAATGTTTCATTTAATTCTGAAATGTAATTTAAATTGAGAATTTTATCATGATATTGTGTTTGCTTAGTGCGTAAACTCGACTGAAATCAACTATGAATCAAGACTCTGGTGCACCAAACAAGATGTGTGCGATATTTGTGTGCTGCTTAATGTACTTGGCCAAACTGTCCATGTTTTCACCATGTTGCTAAGTGGTGGGACTAATGCAAAATGGCCGGGTGCATTACACGCTCTGAATAAAATCTACATTTAAACCACTTTTTAAACCATCCTTTGTCAGATGCCCTGATTTGACATTTTCAATAAAGGTATGCATTAAGGGAATCCTGCTTGAGCCGTGAAAGTTGCCAATAAATCCATTAATGCTTCGCTTTGTCTTTTTTGATTCGGTCTGAGCACATAATGCTGGCAGCGTAAAACATCAATTCAGGTTAAAGCCACCACGGCAGAAAAGACTCTACCACACCCCTCATTTACTTTATGCAAATTATTTATGCTTGACTGTCTTCACCGACATTAAAATCGCTGTTTATCATCCCCATCCCCTGCGAATGAATTACAGGGTCCAATAAAAGCTTTGTTCTGTTAAATACGATCCAAAATGGAAAATTCACTTTGGTCTCAGGACAAAGCTGCCACGAAATTAGGTCATTTCCACTCAAAAGTCAACATGTTTGTGACATATCGGACACACCACCATCTGCTTTATTGTTTTTTCCTCACACACTAGGTTTATTTATCATTACAAAACCCTACCGACAAGACTCAAGGTTGTAGGGTTTGTTGTTGTTTTTCCTGCTCTCCAGTGACTTTTTTTGGGGTCAGAATAATCCATGTATAGAAAACCATAATTCCCTTGGGTGGATTTATCTTGGCTGGAATGCTGGCGGTATTAATGTGCTGTGCTGATTCTGCATGGAGTGAAGAGCAACGGTTTAATTTTTTGTTCTTGTTGTGTTGTTGTTGAATATCTCTGGTGGAATAAACATTAAGATAACCCAACTGGTTCATTAAAAAAACATGTTTAATATTTAATGCATTATATATATATAATGTTTTATATATATATATAATGCTTTATATATATATATATATATATATATATATATATATATATATATATATATATATATATATATATATATATATATATATATATATATCGTCCCCTTGGAATTATAAGGTTCTATCTGACATTTTTGTCAAAATTGAGTTATTCACATATTCTTACTCTGTGACAACTTATTTACATTATGTGATGTTTTTTTTTAAGTTATGTACATTTTGGGACGTTTTATTAAAAGAAACAAAAAGGTTCTATCTACAAAGTCAAACAAACATGGCTTACTAAAAGCATTACTTGTGTGCATTTTGAGGTAAAACAAAGGCACTGATGTATTTTAAGATATGTCAGTGCAAGTTGTTTTCAGTTTGGACAGCTCTTACATTTATTTTAGTCTAGGACTAGTCTAATCCCTGTCCGGGAAACCGTCCCTATATGTCGTGTTGCCGGCTTTTTCCTTGACGACAGTAAAAATCACAGACACCCAATATCTGTGAGGATTATGCTGCGCAACGCAAAATCGACAAAAAAAGATCGACACCCGAATTCCTGACAAGTTCACCCTACTGTAAAAGCCAGCTTAAGCTGGTCAGTTGGTTTTAGATGGTCTCCCAGCTTGGTTTTTGCTGGTATTGCTGGTGTAGCAAGCTGGTCTAGCTGTGTTTTGGTCACTTTTTAATCTTGTCTAGCTGTGTTTTGGTCACTTTTTAAGCTGGTCTAGCTGTGTTTTGGTCACTTTTTAAGCTGGTCTAGCTGTGTTTTGGTCACTTTTAAGCTGGTCTTGCTGTGTTTTGGTCACATTTTAAGTTGGCCTAGCTGGACTTTTCTGGTCATGCTGGAAGACCAGCTGACCCACCAGCTTGACCAGATTTGCCAGGCTGGTTGGACCAGCTTACACCAGCTACTGCCACCTTAAACCAGCTAAAACCAGCTACCAGCTTATGCTGGTCTTTGCTGGATTTTTCAGTAGGGGCAGTCTTTTTTTTAGGTCTTGCTGAGGAGATTATACATAGTTAGACACCACACTAGCCAGAAGTGCTAGCTTCTTAGTTCCTGATATTAAGAGGCAAGCACTAAGATATAAAAAACAGAAAAAAACGAAACTAACCTATCCTACCCAAAAAAGTGTGTTTACATTAAGTTATGATCGTTATGTCAAAATGTTAACATGTGAAAGGTTGTTAAAGCAGTTACCTCAGTATTACAATGATTTCAGAATGATTGTAGCCTGTAGCTGCTCAACCCTACTGAAAAATCCAGCAAAGACCAGCATAAGCTGGTAGCTGGGTTAAGCTGGTTTAAGGTGGCAGTAGCTAAGTCCAGCTAGACCAGCTTATAAAGTGACCAAAACACAGCTAGACCAGCTTGCTACACCAGCAATACCTGCTAAAACCAAGCTGGGAGACCTGCTAAAACCAAGTTTTGAGACCAGCTAAAACCAACTCACCAGCTTATGTTGGTTTTAGCTGGATTTTTCAGTAGGGAATAGTATAACATGCTAAAACAAAATTGTCTATTTTTGTAATGAACCCGACATATACAGGAGGATGGTAGAGAAACTGAGGCAAAAGAGGGAAGAAGCAATGTTGTAAATGAGCAATGTCACATCAGACTTTTAGAGATAAAAGTGCTAAAAATAAAAATATAAAATGTCATATAAATGATTAAAATGTTAATTTCTAACACATGTTGGAAAATTGTTACAACATTAATTTTATATTTAATGTTTAAATAATGTTTTTGCAGATAGAACCTTATAATTCTTAGCGAAAAGTGTTTTTTTAGAATTAGAAGGTTCTATCTGCATTTGACCCCTTCCAAAAATCCACATTTAGAAATTTGTTAGGACTTTGATATTGTATATTTAGAATACATTTAGGGTCCCTGTTATTTTCATGTTTGAAAGAAACTTCTTCCCCATGTAAGTTTTCCTATATGTAATGCAAAAACTTTGAAGCTCAATATCTCAAAATTATATACAATTATTTGAATCAATAATATATAATATATACAATATTTACCTGGGAAGATATCAAGTTTAATTTAAAAAATCATATTGGTTGAAATAAACTATCGAACTCCAAAACAGGACTCACTTCAAAGAATGTCATGTAACTGCATTCTAAGTTACCATAGTAAATTCCCTTAAAGGTGCAGTGTGTAAATTAGGTTGTGAATTGCAACCAACGGCTCAGTCCACTGCTAAGGCATAAGAAAAAAATTTGTTTGGTTCCGGTTTCCGACCGACCCTGCCAATTTATGTGCGACCCAAATTTATTTTATGAGCTTGGGGAAGAAATAATACACATTAAATAAATACACAAAACTTTGAGGCGAACTATAATTTACCTTTTAGTACAGCACCGTTTTTGTAAAGCACGCGATGCAACATCCTCTAGCAATGCTAAAAACAAGGCAGCTATACGGTCGCTAACACAATCGTTCACACATCGTTGTCGTCACTTACAAAAGCACTGGTAACTTTTGGTGTGCATTCGAGATGCTTTTTCGTGCACAGCAACGTAATCTTTTGCGCCCGCCGAAAGTTGTAACTTACAGACCAAAAAAGACGAGCTGAACAACGATATGCAAGTGGGCTTTTCTCTTCCAGAGAGGACAAACCAAGACTAATTTTTGCGGTCAGAAAGTGAATTATAATATTTGAATTTATGGTATTATGACCAGGGCTTGACATTAACACATTAACACCCGCCAAATGCGGGTAGATTTCGGCCGTGGCGGGTAAGACAGCCAATCCCACTAGCCACTTTGCCAGGTTGAATATAATTTTTTAATTGTAGTTTTCTTAAAAGTTATGCGAAATGATAAACAATACGCAATGCGACAACTTCCATGAGCACTCTGCACCCAGCGCAACGCAAAGAGACCGTTTGTTGAGAGACGCACGCGCGATCAGCGGGGCGTTGCGGACCAAAGCGTCACCTTCCAGAGAGCGCGCAAGAGCTGATGGATTTGCGAATGCACAAGAGGACGCAGTCTGAGCGCATACACACTTCGGGAAAGATAAAACAATTGCATGGAAGTGATTGATTAGATATAAATTGCGTGCAAACTCTCAGGGCAAGAGCGAAGAGAAATTCAGCGCATACCTGAATGCACACGAAATCAAAGAAAACCCGCCAGCTGAGAGGTTTGCGCATCATTTTAATGTTACAATAATGCCCTCTCAACATTTGTCATTAAAAAGTCTTAAATCACTTTTATCAGTAACCATGATCAAGCTTATAAAATACATCTGCATAAACTAGCTGAGAGTAAAATTAATGTACATTTCTTGACAGTATTTACTGCTGTTGTTAATAAATATTTAAAGTGGTTGTCGATGGGTTTTGTGTTTATCTTTTCAGTTTAGAATTAGTGTTTCTTCTACACCCCTGCTCTACTTTTAATATATTCATTCAAAGTTAATCTATTTATGCCTTACTTACTAGCATGTTTTTCATGCACCTAAATATATGATATGATCTATACTGATATACCAGCTATATACCAGCTAATAAATGTTGTCTTAATTTGGGTAGTCAGACTGCATTTGAAATTCAGTCTGCATCTAATTTAGCAAGTACATTTGCTCGAATTAAAGTCATTTTAGGATGCCAAAGTCAAGTTTAATCATATAAAATTGATTTTACCAGCAACAAAAATTTGGCCAGTGAAAAAGCTGAGTGGCTAGTAACTTTGAAAAACTAGCCACTTTGGCTGGTGAGCAAAAAAGTTAATGTCAAATCCTGATTATGACAAAAGAGATAATCCGTGGAGACGTGCTGCGCTGCGTGAGACAAACACGCAATATAGCCAAAGTCACCTCATATATCCGCTATTCAATTTAAAAATGTAACAATTTCCTACCTATCCCTTGCTGCCACTGAAAAAAATTAAAATAAAATAAAATAAAATCCCTACCGACCCATGACCTAAACTGACAACCAACCAGAACCAAACTTTTTTTTTTATGCCTAACCCCTTGTTTTGAAACAAATAGAGAATCTACAGTAGCCGCAACCGGAAAATCATGTCATCGTTGGACACAACTTAGTTAAAAAGTTTGTCCGTTAAGGGCTTCTGTAGAAACATGGTGGCACAAAATGGCGACTTCCACGTAAGGGGACCCTCTGTGTATGTAGATAAAAATGTCTCATTTTAAGGTATTAAAAACATAAAAGTTCATTATAAAAAGGTCTTCATACACCTCTGATGATATAGTTTTGTATATTATTTTGCATTTCTGTCAAGAGATACTTCTAAAAAGTACACACTGCACCTTTAAAACCATGAATTACCCCAGTTAGTTTCAATTAGCCGTTTATAATTCTTAACGTGAGATCTTTCTTTTTCCTCTATAAAGATGTCAAGGACATCACATAGTAGTGATGCCAGATTTGAGTATTTTTTTTTGTCGTCTGTCCTTTGTACCCTTTTGTTCCTGTCTATTACAGTTTCTGCTCGAGCTATAATATTTTCTGCCTCTTCACTACATTTCTTTTTAATGAATACTGAATGATCTTCAATGTTCTGCAGTTAAGGTCGACGTTTGCTAACCTCTGTGAGTTCATGTCTGAAAGAGATTTCTCCTGTTATAGCCTTGCTAATGGTTTTGTCCATTCCTCAAAGGCACATCTGTATAATTACTGTAATTATAGCACAATTTAATTTACTCCTTCAATATTATGCACTGTATCCTGACACGTGAGGTTAGGACCATTTTTTGTTTATACTTAATATGTCTGGCTCTTGTTTACTAGCCTTGCTAAATAAATGTGAGACTAGAGGTCTTCTTTTCGAAGTAGATATCCAATAAGCACTCCATTTGCACTGCAATCTCTATTAAAATGCAATAATGTTACATTTAAAGGTCCACTGTGTAGTTTTTTAATGGCCGGTGAAATTGTGAATTGCATGTGAACCAAGGTCTACAGCTCACCACTCCCTTTTGAAACGCAAGGTGAAGCTACAGTAGCCGCCACAGGACAAACATGTCATTGTTTGAGACAACGTAGTGACATAACGCTATCTGTAGAGCAGTTTGCCCATTTAGGCTGCTGTAGAATCATGGCGGTATGAAATCCATGTAAGGGGGTCAGCAGCTTATGTAGATAAATGGCTCATTATAAAACGGCCCGTTCTGGTTCTTCATTCTGATTGGTTGAAACGCGTTCCAAGCCGTGATAAAATACCCCGGTAACCCCACGGTTCAGACCGCATTACATAAGTATCACTGCGCCACTGTTGCTGCATACTGATTTATAAAACTAAACAACAGAGTCTTTAATCATATTTTTAATTTGTCTACATTTTCACAATTATGGCGATATCCAGATAAATGTCAATAAATATTGTTGAGTCATCTCGTCAATAAAGAGAAAACGCTCCCTGGGGAGTTAATAAATAAAATCTGTATTTCCGATATTATCCACTGGGTGGCGATATTACCCAACTTAAACACTGACGCATTCACTCAACACTAAAAACACAGTGTGTAAGTTTTGATGGCTTTGAATATGATCTCTTACAAAAGTTCTCCACAAAAATGGAATTATCTCCGCTTTTAGCTGAAAATTTGAAAGGTGATTAGAGAACAAATGAAGGTAGGATGAAACTTTTTTTTAAAGCAGAGCGTCTGTTCTTTCATTAGATATATTTTATGTTTATTTAAAAAAGATAATTTTTCTGGAAGCCTTTAAACTAAAACTGGGTGGCAACTTAAAAAAAAAAAAACGCTGACGGGGAAGAGTTAAGCATGCTTCCACGCATATTTATTCATTACTTAAACAGTTGCAGATATAAATGTTAATGTATAAATTAGATGAATGTTGATTTATGAAAATAAACACCACAGTCTTAAATCATATTTTTATTGTGTCTTTGCTGCGTCTGTGTTGGTTGGGAACTGCGCTCTGTTTCAACCACACTTGATTCTGAGGAAACTACTTTGTTTGGCAGAAGAGTAAATACACCTTATTTGTGTTTTATGAAATCCTGCTATGCGTATGAAGTAACTGTTTTATAAACGCAATAAGCCCCGCAAAGCAGTGGGGTTACAGTGCCTAACAATGCCCCTTAGCTGTTACAAAATGCACTGGTAACCCACTGCTTCTTGGGGCTTATTGCTTTATTCTAAGGTAATAAAAACAATACAGTTCGTTTTGTAAGGACTTTCTTCACCACTGATAATATAGTTATGTAGATTATATTGCATTTCTGTCAAGTGATCATTCTAAAAGTTACACAATGCACCTTTAATCTAATTGGTATGTAAGTTGTGATATTATTTCCAATTGGCTACTTCATGATTTCATTACTGGTATTCTGGGATAGTCTGGTTTTGGCTCAATAAGCAGCTCTTGTTGCTGGTCTCGTTCCGGTGTCTCTGCTAAAACGCAACCGAAACAATCGCCTACACGCACAGCCGGCCCACTTTCCACTCCATATGTGCGAGCAGGTCCATCCATCACAATATCCTCAGGGGGTCTACGACTGAGATTCATATCTACTCTTGCCACATAACAGTGGTTCCCCCAAAGCAGTGGGATGCCAGTCAATAAATAAATCAATGCATCCCTGAGCCATAGTGGGCAGAAGACTCTTTTATCCAGAGTAACTCGGTTATGAAATGTGAGCCGAACCACAGAGTGTTAAGAAAGATATCCAGCTTTTGGCGTTATTCGATAAATAACGCTTCAGTTATTTGCTTTCAGAATTACCCTCTGGTCAATGATGGATTTTAGATAAACAGAGGAAAATAGCACAGAGATTTTGAGAAGGACATTTGTGTGATTTGTAATGGTTCGCTTTATGTGTTCCTAAGCATTTGAAACTCAGGAACAGGGTGAGGAGAGGCTGGGGATGCAGTGTATGTCAAGGGAATGGAAAATAACAAAGTGTTTGTTCACTGTTTGTAAAGAGTCAATGCTATCTAGTCTGTTAGCCTAGGAAAATATGTCTTCTGATCCAGAACTAAGTAAACTGCAAAAGCAGGTGGCATAGAGAACTATAGACTTGTTGTGATTGATTTTAAAGATTTCTGTTCTCTTTCATTCAAGCAGAAAGGACTTATAAGACATTTATGGATGAAATAGCTGCCCATTCACCAGCAAAATAGAACAGCACGTCATGCGCTAGTTTATGATAAAAACAATGCAAGTGCCTGGTTTCTCGAGTGAGAAATTGCAGATAATAAGCAAACTTAAGATGCGGTGGAAAAAACCACCAAGTGCATAATTACAAATATATTACAAGTTACGTCATGTGTCTTTATGGTATAGTATATGAAAGCACTCACAGATTCCAGACACAAATCTGAGACACATTTTCCATGTATTTTCCGTAATCTGTGTGTGAAAGGGCTTAGGTATAGCCAGACATGAACACGAATACATTTCTCTGCATGAAATTTGGGCAAAAGCTTGCTTGATGGGGCTGTAACTTCCACACATATTGATACTTATTTGGGCCCTCCTCATGCTTCCAACATTTTTAATCAATGAATGTCTACATGCAAATTAAATATTGACAATAAATGTTTTGAATAATCTGAAGCAATCTTGGCAGCTATTAACAGCGAAACACTGATAGTACAACACATCACACTGATTTCATTTCCTCAAAGCAGAAGTGACAGGATTTAAAGAATTCTCCTCTGGGTGCAGAGAAATGTTATGTATACCCAAATTAAATGGGACAAAAGGAACCAGCTTTTGACAAACACTATTCATCTGTAGATCTATCAGAATGTTTAAACCAAAGAAAATAGAGCTTGTAAGAAGAAAGAATTTCCAGAGATTTTTAAACTAAACAAGTCAAGTGTTTTATCTTTTTATTATTATCTGTGACACGCTTGGAAATGTGAATCTGTCTCTTACAGTATTTCATAGTAACCACTTTTCCTAACAGAACCCTGGTATGCAGATATGCTGATATGTTAATAAGGTGAATTTAAATTTATTCAGAAGGCTGCTATATGTAATTTTCGCTCCTTTATCGCCATATCTGTTTGACACTTTAAATTGCAGATTACTTGCTGAGTTAATTTCTTTGGTAAAAACGTGGTGAAGTCAAATTACGTCACAAAGTCAATAACGACACAATCAGACCTCACAGCACAACATTCAAAATCTCTATTATTAGCTTACCACTGTAAAAAAATGCAGCATGAAGTTAAAACAACTTTGCAATTCAATTCAACATACTGTTTTAAGTTCTGGGATGTAAAAGGTTGACATAACTTTTAAAATCAAGTTGAAATTGTTAAAAAGACACTCCACTTTTTTTGAATGGGCTTGTTTTCCAGCTCCCCTAGAGTTGAACATTTGATTTTTGCCGTTTTGGAATCTATTCGGTTGATCTCCGGGTCTGGCGCTAGCACTTTTGGCGTGGCTTGGCATAATGCATTGAATCTGATTGGACTATTAGCATCGCACCAAAAATCAACCAGAGTTTCAATATTTTTCCTATTTAAAACTTGACTCTTTTGTAGTTATATCATGTACTAAGACTGACAGAAAATTAAAAGTTAAGATTTTCTAGACAGAAATGGCTAGGAACTATACACTCTAAAAAAACAAATGGTGCTATATAGCACCAAAACTGTTGATTTGAATCGTAACCATAGAAGAACCGTTTTTAGTGCCATTTAGCACCGGTGAAGCACCGGTGAAGCACCTGTGCAGAACCATATAGGTGTCATATAGCACCACTATAGCACCACATTTGGTTCTACATAGCACTATATGGTTCTACACAGGTGCTTCACTGGTGCTTCACCGGTGCTATATGGCACTAAAAAACGGTTCTTCTATGATTACGAGCAAAGAACCACTTTTGGTGCTATATAGCACCGTTTGTTTTTAGAGTGTATACTCTCATTCTGGCGTAATAATCAAGGACTTTGCTGATGTAACATGGCTGCAGCAGGCGTAGTGATATTACGCAGCACCTGAAAATAGTCCCGTCATTGAAAGTAACCAACGGGACTATTTTTGGGCAGTGCGTAATATCTCTACGCCTGCTGCAGCCATGTTACATCAGCAAAGTCTTTGATTATTACGCCAGAATGAGAGTATAGTTCCTAGCCATATCAGCCTAAAAAAATCGCAACTTTTAATTTTCCGTCAGTCTTAGTACACGATGTAACTACAGAGGAGTCAAGTTTTAAATATCGAATCTCTTTGGTTAATTTTTAGCGCGATGCTAATGGTCTAATTAGATTCAATGGATTGTGCTAAGCTATGCTAAAAGTGGTAGCGCCAGACCCGGAGATCAGCTGAATGGATTCCAAAACGATAAGAATCAAATGTTTAACTCTAGGGGAGCTGGAAAATGAAAAAATATTAACCCATAAAAGTTACAGATTGCAGCTTTAAGCCCATAAAAACTGATTTACAAATATTATATTTTGAAAGTGGAAAAAAATCTCTTAAATATATTAGTAGAACTAGCATTGTAGGAATGTTGATTTGTAACAGTAAGATCTTTTGTTGAATATGTAAACCAGCACTGTAAAAATTGCTGTAGTTATGCAGCTGTTTGCCAGTAACTTACTGTAGATTTACATTTGTGGTATTTGCTGGCAAACAGCTGCCAGTAATACTGTAATTTCTACAAAATTGTATTTACAGTGAGTGCTTCATCTGACTCATCTAGACTATTTAAATGTTATATTTGTATATTTGTACATTTGTAGGTGGCTGCGTTAGTGTCCTGAAATAAGGCACTGCAGCTAGCAGGAAGTCACTGTAGCCAATACTCTAAAAAAAATCCTACTTCAAAATGTTCTCTCAACAAAGAGTAAGAATTAACTAACTTGAACAAAGATTTTTTTTTTGAAGAGGGTCAATGTATTATTTTGTGTTTACTGAATAAAATTAGCATAATCATCCTGCTAACAAATATTATTTGGTTGACTGCACTTAGATATGTAAGTGTTTGCTCAAATTGTTTACCCAACTTGCCAAACTGAGAAATCTGAACAAACAATTAAAAAACAATGGCCTGAATGGTTCCCAGCATGTCTATAGGCCCTGCTAACATTGTGCACTGAGAATGAGAGAGAGAGAGAGAGAGAGAGAGAGAGAGAGAGAGAGCTGCACTATGTTACTAATTGCTCCCTGAGCACCCCGCAGGTAGTCAAGAGGTTTGTGCACAAGAGAGGCAACGGTCTTATAGAGTACCATGAACTCATTCTGCTGTGTTGTCAGATACAGTAAAACGCATGCTTTGCCATTTTCTTGACATTTTTACCAGCATTGGCAAATTTTCTGACAACTCCTGTCATGATGACAAAGACACAGAAAATGAAGACTCGTACAATCTGTAAGGTAGCTCCAAAATGTCTCATCTAGCTTAACGACATGACACTAAAACTGTCTATGGAACTTTAAAGATAATGTAAATTAATATGAGAATAATACGGTCACATTCCAGGCCCTCCAAAATATATTGTAACAGGAAATAAATCAGAAATTGAATTTATTATTTATTTACTATCTGAGGTGAACAATATCTATGCATTATTGTAGAATTTGCTTTAATCAGTAATAAAGGTACAACTTCACACTAAAAAATACAGAAAAACGTATTTACCCCAATAAAAAAATATAGAAAAAACTTAAAGAACCCTGGCTTGTTTCAACCTATGGTTGGATAAAATACACTTTAAACAAATGCTGGGTTATTTTCAAAAAGGGACAAATCCAAGCATTACGTTATACACGAACATATCCTGGGTTGTTTTAGTCCAAAATGCTGTGGGTTGTTTCAACACATGGTTCTGTCAAATATGAAAATTTCCCAGGTTAATTTAACCCAGAAGTTGGGTTTGACCCTTTCTAACCCAACCATGGGCAGATTGGGCACTCTAAAAATGTTGGGTTGTTTTAACTCATAGTTGGGTCAATTATGGACAAACCCAACAGTTGTGTTCATTTCAAACCAAATGCTGGGTCGTGTCATAATAGTTTTGAAATATAGATTTTTTTCTACAAAATTGCATCGATTACCCTCACAATGCCTTTATTAACCCCCTGGAGCCGTATGGACTACTCCTGTGAAGGATGGATGCTCTTTTTCAGGTTTAAAAGTCACGGAAGAGCCACTTGGAAGAGCCAGGATATTTTCTAAAATAACTCCAATTGTATTTATCTGAAAGATGATGGACAAATGTATCTCAGATGGTTTGAAGGTGAGTAAATCACGTGGTCATTTTATTTTTTTTGCTGAACTATCGCTTTAAAATTCATCTGTGTATAGAGTAGACAAAATCCCAAAAATATCAGCGACTCTAGAGTATCAGTTGTTTGGGCAATCTCACAATGTGTTAGCACTATGCTGAACCTGCTTAAACCATCAACATGTGTGATTACAAACTTTCGCTTTATCACCAAGCATATGCGCCAAAAAATATCGCTGCTACAGCTCACACTGTCTGTGCCAACAAGTGGGTGATGTTTTTATCTACAATGCCAGACAAAAGAAACGGACAGCTTCTCCCAGCAACGGTGGAAGGTGAGATTAATCAGAGAAAAGCCATCTGGTGTCATAAATCATTTCAGCCACCCTGATCGGGGAGAACAACACGTCCCCCACTGCCGTTCAAATACACTCTCACGTGACAAATGATGTCAATAAATTGCCAAAGCTTTTTTTACGCAACTGATGATTTCACAAAATACGACAAGTGCACAGAGATATAACGGCGTGATGTAATACTTGATGCCCTCCCCGCTCTGTCCAGAACTAACTGCATGGAAGGGCGCATCCAGACTGGAACCACACCGCAAACACAAATTGAATGCATTATTATTTTATACATTTTTACAATTGACGAAAGTGATCCTGACTGAACTAGCACACTAATCTATTTGATCTTAATCTAGTTATTACAGATCTGGGGGGGGGGGTATTTCCCACACAACAACATATCACTGCCTAAACATCATTGCAGAAACTACAGTACGTCGCACAGATGGTAAGTAATAACGTCTACTAATTAATCTGTTTGAGATCAAAATTTCCTACAAAAATTTTACATTAACCTAACAATCTACATTTTTACACTATCTACAGTTTACAGTGTTGTTAACGCCAGAGAAAACAACTTCTCAGCAACCCACAACTGTATCCACATACAAAGAGATGTTGCCTATGGACACTAAAATCAGCATCACTCAACAGATCAATCACTCTGACAGCGACTGACACCCTGTGTTACCCTGGGTCACTCCTCGACAGCATATGGTTTTGCCCAAGCAAACGATTTGTCAATTTCAATGAATGGCAATCATTTGAAGGGGGATGGTTCCAGCAATTCAACATAACTGCAGCATAGCATGCTCGCCTGACTCCTGGCTGGGTGACAATTGTCTCTGTTTGCTGACACTCCCACAAAATTGGGTACTTTATATTGTGCCTGAGCAAACGCCCAGAGGCAGTTTACTGCATGACTGGGGGGAATGGATTGGCAGTGTTATATAAAAGTATGTTGTGCCCTTAAATAAATCGTTCTTGTTGGGAGTCGCCTATCTGTCAATGAGAGGCTGAGTTATATTGCATGAACAAAGGCAGAATGTCTTTGAACGCTTGTAGACTTTTAAATACAAATTGTCCTTTAAAGGGTTGGAATACATTTCCTGTATGCTCTTTAGTAATCTGTAGTAATTACCTGAGTTACCATTTAATTTAAAAACGATATACTTGATTTATTGAGTTTTTCATAAGCGACACACAGACTAAAGTGGGTCGCACACCGAACGAGAAGTGTCGCGCCGCAACTCGCAAGTATTGCACACCAGACATGCACATTAAATAGCACAAGTTTAGTCAGATAGTCTACTATAAGATGCAAAAAATGCGTTAGCAACCTATGTTAATCTAGCTTGGTAAAACCAGACCATATGGTCTGGCAAAGCTTCATAGACAAATCATTTCCAAAGGGGCGTCACCAACGGCGTCTTTTAAATGCCTCTGTGTCCAATTGGATAGACCTAAAACCAATCACAGCAATGAAGGAGACTTTGGCGGATCAAGTTGGTAAGAAAGCGATAACATCTTTTTATATATATATATATATATATATATATATATGAAGGCTTTGAGTGTTGTTCGTTGCTCGAGTTTTAACGAAATTGCTTAAAACAGGCGATAGCTGATTGGAACGAGTGATGTTCCACGGCGGCATCCATTTTTGTAATGTACAAAATCTGCTTCACCGTCGCTACGCTGTCGTCATCGTGTAAAGCCCGCCCCAACGTTTCTGATTGGTGGCGCAATTTCTCGGCATTAGAAATGGGCTTGAATGGCCTCTTTGACAGACTACTTTCAGAGCAAATCTAAATTTGCCGGAAGTTGTGTCTGGGTTTTCCCAGGCTAATGTTAATCATAAATGATTTGGGACCAATATGATGATGTTTCATTTTAAACTATGATGCTTGGTGGCACGGCAGGGATTTGAGCAGCGTCCAGGGTCACAGTGGACAGACGCCGTCAGATGCCGCCAGTGTGAGTACATATATAGAAATTAATGTGTTTGATTTTTAAATAAATGCCATGATATGTCCAACCCCCTTAAGAATTTGTTCTACACAACAATTCAAGAAGCCGATATGCAATAACTTGCTCAATAATGGCGGTAACAGGGCTCCAGACTAACTTTTTTCACTAGGAGCACAATGGCCCCCAACTGAAAATTTTAGGGGCACAACCAGAAAATTTAGGCGCACATACCGTAAATCAACATGCTAACCAAATATTCACATTTCTACTAAGTAATACACTGTATTACTAATAAATACTTTGATAATAGATGCAGAAAGTACAATGTGCTGTTTTAAATTCAGTGTCACATTACAAAAAAAGGTCAAATTTACTGGTCGCACATGTGCGACTGGATGTAAAATTCAGTGGCACACTCTCAAATTTTGGTGGCAAAATGCCACCATTTGGTGGCAGTCTGGAGCCCTCGGTAACCTTTCTATATAAGATGCATATTGTGGTATGCACATTCGCAATTATTTTTATTTATTTATTTACCCTTTCTGTATGACATGCATACTGCGATATGCACGTTTGCAATATTTTTTATATGTTGTATCTTACAGCCCTACTAGGAATACATTTGAAGACAACTGGTACACATTTGGTATTATGCTACATTTAAGAGGTACTATCACAAAGAATTACAAGGCCGACTACATTATTTAAGTTATTAGCCCAACACGCACAGCAGAAAATGGACACCTTTTCTGATCTCATAAAACCATAGCAGCTTTTTCTCTCTGACTGGTTAGTGTAACAGTGTTTCACAGTCTTTTTTTGTTCCCTCCCACTTTCTCTCCAGAGATGTTAAAGCTGGTGATAGACTAAAGGAAAGCCGAAGGCCTTGACAGCACGGTGTGGGTGCACCAGGATATAAGTGTTCCTTCTATAGCAAATGTGTCTGCCATCCTTCTCCTTCATTCTTATTCTACTGCTCAACCAGAGTCAGAGATGGCGAAACTGACAGGGCAGCATTTCAGTTCAGTGTCCTCTATTTTTCTCCCTCTCCCCCATCCAGATGTCTGCTTGACATCTATTCTGCTAAGAGACGTGTGTCTGAATTGAAGATTGTGGGGTTGAGCCGTGTATGTATTTTGCACTGTGCTTGAGAACTCTGTCTGCGCAGACGCTCTCCATTAGGAAGCTTCATTACTTTCATTTGGATTATTAATTGGTTTGCAGCACCGCCTGAAGGCTCCGCAGGGGTGTGTTGGTGTAATGTGACAAGTTATCCATTATAAGGCGTGTATGTGTGTGCGTTACAGTCTGTTATGCCAGAGCTGGGTTTTTTATAGGCATCATGATGTACTGAACTTATTCGAGTCTCATCTTAAAATAGAAATGCAAAAAATTATTTAGTTAATCACTTCTCCTGTCTTCCATTGGTTGGACAAACATATAGTCACTCCATTAGCTTCACTATAGCTGAGACAATGTGGTTGTGTCATTAACAACATAGGGTGAATATTAGGGTTAGTGGTATTGTACAGTCTGACTTTTTCTAATAATATCACATATCTTATACATTCCAGTTTGTTTACCTTTGCCTGTACTACTCTGAATTTCCTCCAATGCAAAATTGTTATTTTAAGTTAATTGTTATAAAAATTGTTATAGTAAAAGTTATTTTACATTTATGCATTTGACAGACGTTTTATCCCTGGGTTCACACTGTTAATGCAATGCCCTACCACTGAGATATGGAGCACGACAAATGACAAAAGACAAATCACCTGCCAAACCAGAGTACCAACATCAAGGAGAAATCTAAAAACCTCCTACTCGAATAATTAAGTTGTCCTAATAACACATTACATTTCATGATATCTTAATGTGTTCCACTTGGCTGCATAGAGACCACAGGACTCCTTTGTTTTGAAGGTTTAATGAGAAGGAACGCTGCCTCTCCACTTGCCGAGGGAGCTACAGTTGGGAATATAAGAAAATCCAACTGGGAACCTTTCACACAGCAGAGATAGTTAAGCTCTTTGTATTCTGAATGTCTCGTCCTAGACAACAAGAAGATCTTAAGAAACAACCAGGCCATTAAAGAAAGCTCTGGTATATATTTCCTTTAAACAATAATGAGCCACACTGAAGGTGACAACATTTTAAATCACTCTTCTGTGTCTGTTGGAGATAAAGGCAGTTGTCAGGGTCGTGAGGTTGTTGTCATCACAATGCATTGTAATTCAGAGAAGACCGGCGGGATCACTTAGTGTCATTTAAGCAGAAACCTAATGATTATGTCGATGTTTCCTGTCTTCTATTTCTTTGATGACCTTCAACGCTACAGTAAAATGTCCCTCGTAAAACGTGGTCTTATCTCTCCGACTCTGCATTAATGAAGTCCAAACAGCTCACACTGCCAACAACTCTCTATCACTAGGAAACCTTTGCAACTACGATTCGATCCAGAATCAAAGTCAAAAGCTTTTTTTAAATAAATTGGCAGCCTTCGTGGTATAAAAATAGTTTGAGGATATTAATCAGGGTTCCCACCCCTTAGTTAACTTCAAATTCAAGGACCTTTCAAGGACTTTCCAGGTCCAATACCCTCAAATTCATGGGCTAAATGTGGGGACACAATTCAAGTAAGAGCAAGGTTACATTGTGTTACCTTTTAAGATACATTGTTACAGTTTCCTTTCGAGGGAACGAGTGCTGCGTCACTGCAGTGACACTTTGGGGACGCCTCCAGGGGTAAGTGCGTTTTAATGTGTACATCAAATTCAACCAATGATGAGGCTTAACCACAAAGCCAGGGTGACGTGGGAGCCATGAAGTATATCGCTATCTGAAATATTGCCAAAGACGGCGTTACAGGGACGCTGGAAGTATGGCAAGGGAGACGCAGCGTCTCGTTCCCTTCTCAGGGAACAACAGTTACTTACGTATTACGAGACGCTTTCATGTGTCAAACACAACTATGCAAAAAAGCATTTTGTTATGAATCAACATTTGCATACAGAAGATATAAGCATTTAAAGCGAACAGTTTAGCACGTTTGCTTACAGTCTAGAATTGTGTGATATTATCCTACACTACACAGGGAATAATATGGATTTTTTTCCAGAAAACTTCTTGCATAAAATAGATTCAAGCACATTCAATGACCTGTATCTATGTATGTATATTTTCAAAAGGGCCTTGAATTTTTTCCCCCAGATTCACAAACTTTCAAGGATTTCAAGGACCCGTGGGAACCCTGATTATAATGCATTACACTATTTTATTACAGTACTGAAATAATGCAAGATGAATAGTTTACCCAAAAATGAAAATATTGTCATTATTCATTTCCCTTAGGACTTGGAATATTGAGAAATTATGATTCAAGACTGAGTCTTCTTACTTAACATCTCTGTTTGCATTACAAATGAAGAAAAAAGCATTTCTTTGGCACCAAACCTTCATACTTGGAAGATGGTGCATTGGTGGGTAGTAGACATGTGGTGCTTTAACAATAAAAACACTAACAGAAAGTGAGAATTCACCAGGCAGAGTTTCTGTTGCTGTCCTGGACCACGACAGAAAAAAAGTCAAGTTGTACCTTCAGTCTCTCAGAAACCCCATCGGTAAAGTTGATGGTGAACTCTTCAACTTTCGGGACCTTCGGCTTGCCCTTGTTCTTCTGCTCCGTCTGGTACTCAGTCCGTGTTTTCACCACAACCTGCACAGAGTAAAATTAACCATTAAAACAAACTCTCTGAACAGGAAATTTCTACAGGGTCAGAGTTTGATAACCTGGACGATAAACTACAGATACAGTATAAGCTAAGGTGTTTAGCTGGCATTTTCAGTCGTGATTAATGAGTAACTAAACCCTAAACCAACTTTTTTTAGTTAATGATCTGTAAGAATGGGGCTGTATTAGTTCTGCTGATTTGAGTAACTTTTTTGACATTTGGGTATAAAGTGTTTCAATGCTACAATAAATAGTGTAAAAACATCTGAGTGCTGCCCTCTTCAGGTTGAACAGTGGCTACTGCAGTTGAATTTTCCTATTGGATATTGAGGTACTGCATGACGTAAGCGCTATGACCCTACGAACAGTAAGCAGGTTCAAGCTCACCACGCCCTTGTAACGATCTCACCACACCCTTGGTACAAGCTCAGTTTGTCCCCTCTATCCCCGTTGGGGTCTGCCCACTTTTCTTGCATTCTTCAAATATTGCCAGTGGGTGGAGTCAGGCTCTGACCAGGGGTTTAGTTACTCTTTAAATTCTTTAGTGGATATGGGTCCAAATTCATCATTTAACACCATTGCTGAGAATTTTCTCCATATAATTGGTGACAGTCTTATTCCCATGGTTTAAAATCGCCTTGGTTCCAACATCACAAACATGTAACCAACTGTATCAACACAGTTAAAAGAGTGGATTGGGGCGGCATAGTGGTGAGCACTGTTGTCTCACAGCAAGCAGGTCTCCGGTTTAATCTCCGGCTAAATCAGGTGGCCTTTCTGTGAGGAGTTTGCATGTGTTCTCTGTGTCAATGTGGGTTAACTCCGGATACTCTGGTTTACTCCCACAGGCCAAAAACACACAAGTTAGATATACCAAATTGGATGGATTAACTTTGGGAATTGATTAACCCGTTCTTGCTATTAATATAGCCATAGATGCTAGAATGGGGTGAAGAATAAAGAAAGTAAGAAAGAAAGAAAGAAATAGAGTGTGGATCAGTAGTTTGAGTTATAGATATTTTGTATGGATTCAGCATAGACTCGGTTGCTTCTATGATCCTTACACGTGCAGTGTGAATGCTTTAACCTGTTAACATCAGCGCTTAAAGATTAGTGTGGCAAACGCGCAGTTCATGTATGCATTGTGTAGAAACCGAACTTAACAGTTATATGTCTGAAACCATAGATACAGTATGTATAAAGGCTAGAAGTCTCGCCATCGCTGCTGGCCAATTGAGTGGAACGTCTGCATTTGGCGGCCATCTTACCACAGGCAGCTCGCTCACTCGTAGCATTGTGTTTTAATGATGCATGTACTTTTAAATTACCAGAACTTGCTTAATTTTCTACCACTTTTCAAACGATTTGGTTTGTTATAAACGTTAAAGATGTACCTATGACACTGCATATTTAAACTAAAAAAATTTTTCATGAAACATGCTAAAGCATCCAGAATTATAGCCACGGTTGTAAGAAACCAAACCGTTTAAAAATAATTATGGTAATTTAAAAGTAAATGCATCATTAAAACAAAATGCTATGAGTAAGTGAGCACCCTGTGGTAAGATGGCCGCCAGGTGATGACGTTAGAGACTCCACCGTGACACATCTAGCCTTTATACATATCTATGACTGAAACCTTTTACATATGGTCCAAGGTGGTGTAAAAGGTGGGGACTAATTAGCATAATCATATATATGGTCCGAGATGTGTGATTGAATAGAGGCAGTAACTAATTTGCATATTCATAAATCCGCATATACTAAATGAGGCAAGGGTATAGAGTTACAATCTAGCTGTTTTGAAGCATGAAAAAATTACTGTGACAAGTAAAACTTTTATAAATGCTATTATGATGCTCAAAGATGCGTTTTAACCACTGATCTATATAAATGACTGGATTGCGCATGACGTCACACTTGTGAAGCCACCGCGCCGCCATGTTGGTATACCCAAACGTTCTATTAAATCAATGGACGTTATCAGATTTTAATGATAAAACATCACTTTACTCGTCTTCGTTTTTATATGTGAAGTTACCCTGTACATTATTACAACACAAACATCCAAAGCATGTAAATAGTTATTTACTGAAAGTTGTACATTTTGCGTTTTAATCAGTTATTATACATTCATCTTTATTACAGTATCAGAACAAGACAGACCGCAGCATATTTAGTATTAATGACAATAAACGTGCTCATTCTGAAATCTAAATAAATAATCATACTTTGTACCGTATGTGCATGCAATAATTTGCTAGTTTTGTAATTATGTTGTAAACTTACAAGTTACCTAAACTTATTAAGAGAAATAACGCTGACCGTCACAGTGTAGCTGAATGTCAAAAAAAAACGTTATTTATACCCGTGTCATTAACAAATGCAACAGACACACTCACCTTAACGGTTTTTTATAAATCCATTATCCTGCCCGATTAAAACATAAACATTGCAAATAACACCAGAATTAACAAATAATTAACGTACACATATCCTAAAAATTAACCTTGTGTAACTGATACGCTGTAAAGGGGGTAAATTTTGATCATGATTTTGAATGGAAGTCAATGACGCTCTCTGCCGGTTGGGTATACCAAGACGGCGGCTCGAACTCTGCGCTGGCTTCACCTCACGCAGTTACGTCAAGCGTTCTATGCGCAATCCAGTCATTTATATAGATCAGTGGTTTTAACTGATACAATTCTTGACTACAGGGAGACTTTAAAGGCGGGGTGCAGAATTTTTGAAAAACGCTTTGGAAAAGGGAGTCGGGCCGACTACCAAAACACACTTGTAGCCAATCAGCAGTAAGGGGTGTGTCTACTAACCAACATCGTTGCCCGGTTTGGGTACTGTATGTGTGGGGTGGGTCTATCATAAGAAGATCCAGATTCTATTGGGGTAGGGACGCTTTTGTTTAGGTGATTTCAAATGTCAACATTGGCTTTGGAGATCATGCACCCCGCCTTTAAGGAAGCTGAATTTAAAGAAGAAAATTAAACAAATCATGAAAGGCAGTTGTGTTGAGCTAATGAAATTCATCTGTTCTATGTTTAATTTTTCTGAATTCAATTATATTCCTGTCATTCTGATTTAATCCCGTTGTCGTATAGATGTAGAAATACAACCTCCGGATGATGACCTGCCACTTCACTTCCTAATCCTGAAGCTGATGAAGTATAATATCCCATAGACCACAGGATGACTCTTCACCACTTGTCATAAACTTTGCAATTACTGCTTATCTGTCTTCATCCCAACCCCTCTGACATTTCATTTTTCTCAGAATAACCATCATGTCTGCTTTCATTTGTCCATTCATCTCCTCATTCAAACACCATGTTATCAGTGGAAAAGTTATTTGAGTTTGTGCTCTTCCTCAGTCCGCAGGATTGAGCATTTTCTCTATTACTGCTGATTCAAGCCATCAATAGTGTGAACACAAGAGACTACAGCAGTTCAGACTTCAATATAAACATTGTTCTGATATTGACTGTAATGACAACCTGTTTGATAAAGAAATGATATGAATTATGACAAAATAGGATTTGTAATCTGCTTGCAATTAGAAGAAGATGAATGTGGTCATCTGCAGATGTAATATGGTGGTTTTGTGAGTCCTGCATGACACCAGGGTTTCCCGCAACATATTTCAGTTAAGGGGCCCCGCCTAAGCTTGGAAACCCTACTGCCTAAAATCAGTCAATTATTCCGCTTATACCACGGTTACCACAAGCATTGCTCTGGTGCCTATTTTTAAGACATTTGACAAGTTAGGTGTGCGGTTTACAGAAAAATAATCAACACTCATAGAACATTTCTCAGCCAATCAGAATGCAGCATTCAACAGACCCGTGGTATAAGATAATGTAATTAATAGTTCTACAACATCTGCTTTAGTTTGTGTTTATTAGCCCTTTAGTTTCACTCATCACGCAGCTATTCCCGTTAGAGGTAAAAACATTTAATTTATTAATAATCAATGTGTTCATTTTTTGTCATAGTTTCTTCAAAATTAAGTTTTATTTGAGTGTTTTAAAAATAAATATTTTATTTATTTATTTTATTAAAATATTTTAATTTTCATCATGACGCATATGCCCCACCCTTTGATTGACACACCCTCAGACCCACCCACCCGCCCAACGCTACCACCTTAACAAATTTTCTGCGGGAAACCCTGTGCACACTTGCATCTTATGAAACGTGTCAAAAAATGACTACACAGAAGATAAAATAAATAGGATTTTAATCTGTGAATGATGTGATTTTTGTGAAATGTAAAAAATATACATTCTTTTAGATTCTGTTCTTAGCTTGGCTCGTGTAAAATAAATAATAGTAGAGCTAACAGATCTTTCAAATAATTTGCAGTCATTACTGTCTGATTGCTATCTGCAGACCTCTAGAGAAAGATAATGATTTCCCGCAGGGTTGATCCTTGTCCTGCTTAGAGACTTTAATGTCAGCATGGAAAATTAATGGCTCTATTGTATACATTTTGGTGACTAAGTTTAATACAGTGACTTTAGATTCTAAATTCTGTTTTCTTTCCAAATCAATAATTCTACTTTCGGCTCCAGTATTAATAAATTACAGTTTAACACATTTTTCTATTATCAAATTTTGATTTGACAAAGATTTGACATTTTTTTATATAATATTGTTTTTTAATATTTTTCCTTTTTAATAATGGTCTTTAATAATGGCCATTATTCTGCAAAATTACAGTACTCCTTTATTTCATTATTGCCTATAAATTACAGATGTATTGTGTTATGTCAGGAATATTTTCAAGTGATGTCACTGGAAGCCAGTCATAATTATGGCCCTGCAAGGCTCACATGTCTTTGAAAACCCTGTTTCACCTCCCAACCCCCCATCTGATATCTGGCCTTAAGCGACAAGGATGATTCAGCTAAATCAAAATTTGAAAGTTTGTTTTGTTAGGCTAACATTAAATGACTACAGATTAAATGACTTTCTATACGTTACATTATTACTGTGCTCGCTAGTACAGTTTAATCTTTACCACATAGCCTGAGGTTCTGGAAACCCTTAATAGTCTGAAGCCCCGGGACATTGAATCCACTTGCTTGATCCATAATTATTACACGGCTTATTGGAATGCTTGATTCTGATTGGTCTGTCATGATATTTGAGGGTTTGTTAATCCCAGATAACAACTGCTCAAAACTAATAAAACAAGGTAACCCGGATGCTGCAAACCATTTTAAAGGTACAATATAAAATTACACAAAAATAAAATAAAATATGTATTTTATTAACATATATGACATTATATTTACAAATGATTAAACTAAATTGTGTGTTCATGACATTTGAACGTGTTGCCTTAAAACTCTAAATAAACAGGGTTTTTTTCACTGAAGGTCTGCATTTGTTGAAAATTTGAAGTTTTCAAATCAATATTAAGGGCTCTATCTTACACCCGGCGCAATGCAGCACAATGCGCGACGCAAGTGTCTTTCGCTAGTTTCCACCCTAATTTTCACGTTTAGCGCCGCGTTGTTTAAATAGCAAATGCATTCGCGCCCCCTTTGGCGCCCATGGGCGTTCTGGTCTGAAAACGAGGCGTGTTCAGGCGCATTGTTGGCGCGTTGCTATTTTGAGGCAACTAAAATAGACTACGCCATTGACCAACAAAAACCTGGTCTAAAGTCTAAAGTCAATGGCGCAATGTGTTTTATGTTATTTAAAGAGCGCATTAGTAATATGCGCCTATAAACGGGAGGACAACGCGGGTTTGCTTATCACAAAGTACATGAATGCGCAGCAGCACAAAAATGCTTTTAAATATGAAAGATTAAAGGATTGAATGTAAAAGATTATTATTGAGTCTCTTGGACATAAATGAGGAGTAATTATGAGACGTTAGAAGGCGCAAAGAGCTGCTTCACCTGTAGCCTGGTAAGTAAATACATGCTTTGCTTTAAACAAATGCATCTGTTTTTAAATGGGTTTTTTTATGCTACCTCACGGATTTAGTGTATATGATGACTCTGTACCTGTGGATAGGGTGTGATGAGAAACATTTTAAGTAATGCTTAAAAAAAACTCTTTGCTAAAAAAACGCTGTCCAAAGTGCTGAAACGTGAGGAGAGCCGTTTGTAATTTCTTTATCTCCTGTTTGTTACAAATAAAGTATTTTTACAGTACAAACCTTATCTTATATACTTGTAAATTATGTTTTGATGATATTGGATAGCCATACATTTAAAGCAATTACAAGCCTGCTTTTTTACTTCCATGACTAAAAGAAAACGGGTTTTAAAGGTTTTAATAAAAAAATAACAATTTCAATACAATTGAAAAACAACACAATTATTTAACATTAATCTTAAACTGGGGATCTTCTTCCTCCGCTTAGTTTTTCAGTTTACAAAGTTCGTCATCTAAATAGGGATTAGACATAGCGCCAGCGCAACTTGCTTTTAAAGGGGATGAAAGCTGAGACTCTCATTGGTTTACTGCACGTTACGCCCAAAATACTCCCATTACAATAGGACCTACCCTTTTCGACCATGCGCTCGGCGCAAAAACGATTTTATCCGTCGTTAAATTAGCAAAAGTGGATTCGGACACGCCCATTTAGACGTTGCGCTTTGCGCTTTAGACAATGCGCTTAGATCGTTAAAATAGGGCCCTAAATCTCCAAAACCACTTAAGAGGTAAATAGCTGTGTTATAAGCAGGATAATGTACAGGTAGCCCTTTCAGTAATATGCAAGACCATCCGCTTCACGGCTTATTTCTGCGATAACAACCGTCTGCCTATACACTATTCCTTACTTAGACTATACTCTCAAACTGTCCTGTCGTTGCTGATGACCAACCAGAAAATGGTGTCATATTTGTAGTTTTTTTACATTCTAAAAAATAAAAGTGCTAATAGGGTTTTTTGCATTTCATCTTATCTTTTTTAATCTAAAGAGCCTATTTTGAAACAGAAAGCATCTGTGGATGTTATAGGTTCTTTATGGAAGCATAAAGCATGAAAGAATCCACTGGCGGCAGGTCAATAGGGGGCGCTGGGGCGCCGCCCCCCTAAAGTTGGCCAGAGAGGAAATCTACTTTAACATGTTACCAAAAACGTATATATAGGGCAAATTAATACAAAATATGTTATCATTTGTTATCATGTTATCATTTATCATTATTAGTCATGTAGTCATGTCATATGTGTGTTTGTCTGGGGCGCCACCCAAACGAGTGTGTATGTAGGTCAGTAAATTTGTTAAAAGAATGTGACTTGAGGCCGAGCTCTAATTGGCTTGTTTCAGATCCGCCTTGGGGTGCAGCAAATCAATATTTTTTATGTTTTTTATGTTTTCATGTGATTTCAAGAGTCTCATAACCGCGTTGCAGATTGTCATGTAGCTGATAGTTACAGTACTGATAAGTGGAAGCAAGTGAAATATCTTTAGATGAAAGAAAATATGATTTTATCCTTACAAAATCACAATTTACATTGCGTTCAGTTAAAGAATTAATAACGAATAAAGAACCTTGGACCAGATTAACCAGCATAAGTCAAGTGATCGCTGTTTTCCCACATTTTACTCCAATTCACAGATTCATAGTACATTTATTTCATGCTTTAATAGTCGACTTCAACAGTAACATTTTCAGCATTATAGCTAAGCAGTAATGATATTCATCACCTGATAAATATAAATGGCTATTTACAGTCCTGCATTACTAAAATAAAAGTTTGATTTCTTTTGTTAGTTTACCCCCCCCCCCAAATTTTTTTAAGCACCAGCCGCCACTGAAAGAATCTTTTATCTTTAAAGGCAGGGTGCATGATCTCTGAAAGCCATGTTGACATTTTAAATCACCTAAACAAACACGCCCCTACCCCAATAGAATCTAGACCTTCTTTTGATAGACACGCCCCACACATACGCAAACCAAGCAACAATGTCAGTCAGTAGACACGCCCCTTACTGCTGATTGGCTACAAGTGTGTTTTGGTAGTCGCCCGAATCCCTTTTCCAACTGTTTTTCAAAAATCATGCACCCTGCCTTTAAGAGTGTAAACATCTAGAAATACTTCATTCTGGTTGGTCCATTGTATAATTCAGTGATCACATAATAACCATTGTCTATGACAATACTATTCTACATTTCCATGGTCTAATAATAAACAACTAAAATGAACTTAAGTCAATATTTCACAATCAGGCATTATTTTATTGATCAAGTAGCTGTGTAATAGGCAGAATATCACTGTCTGATGAACTTTATCATAAAATAAACCTCCTCACAGTCACCGATCAAAGCCGTTGATCTCTAAGAGCCCAGATCTATACATTTATAAAACAAAGCTCTATATGCAAAATGTTTCTTCCTGTATATATTAAAGGGGCCATTGCATGAAAATGTTAGCATTGCCACTTTGTAGGTGTGAGCAAAAATAGGTAATTGAAATTTGGCTTTCATTATGCTGTCATAAGGACATCTTATTAGAATAATACCGCCCCCTTAATCTGCACTATCCAACCACTGCACTGCCATTTAGTGCAACGAGAAAGAGAGAGAAAAGAAGGACTTGACAGCACAATTGAGTTTGAATTACAACAAACCACCATCATTGTGATCAGTGTTTGCACTTCATCCGCTCATTTGCATTTTAAAAAACACACCCAAAACGACACATTTTTGCTCAAACCTACAAAGTGGCAATGCTAACTTTTTCATGCTATGACCCCTTTAATGTATGGTTTTTTTTGCCACTCCTTCTCAACCAATGCACAATACGTGAGAGCCACTAGCGTCCACCCAGTGAAAAGCTTCGCTAGCTGACATAGACGTGTTAATAATCCAACACATCCTCTTCACCTCTGAGCTGACATTCAACAGAGGATGCAGCAGCCTCCATATGACAGCTGAGATAAAATGGCTATTTCTCTTTGTCATGCAGGCCAATAAAGCCACACCGTCCCAAAGGATTATCCAGGCAAGGCAGGGGAAGCCGGGGCTTAGATAAGCCTTGTGCACTCCTTTAAAATATGACAGTGTGCGCTTTTGTGACCGGCTTGAGCACGGCTTGGGCAAAGTGACAGGCCACTTCAGTTAGCAGGTGCAAAGCATGATTGCGCCATCCTCAGCAAATCCCAAATGGGGTCCAAAGCAGCACTCGAAAGCGTTTTACAGCTCTCACCCTTACGCACACTAGCAACCTGATGTTGCAGTGAAACCGACTGTACCAACTGGTTTCAAAACCAATGTAAAAATACCGTATAAGTACAGTTTAAGTTAAGACACTTGGTTTGTAAACCAGTATGCTCTCCAGGTGCTAAAACTGGTTTAGACAGGTTTCCATATCATGTCTCTGATGTGATATTTTACAATGCGATGTGAGCCAGTGTCTGTCCTCTTATATAAGACATAGCAACGTTCCTTACCTTGTCTGGGGCTTGATACTGAAGATTAGTAACATCCAAGGGCGTGATGAGGGGGACGTTTTGAAAGCCGTCCTCAACGCTCACAGCTTTTGCTCCTTTGTCTTGTAGATTACTCCCTAATTTAACCATATTTACTGGATGATTTTACTTCTCACCAGCCTGCAAACACAAAGGCTTTTAAGTACTGTTGCAAAATATTTTAAAACGCTGACTGCTTTTAGTCACATATGGACACAATACAAATCTATATATAGCAGTATTGCACATCACCTATATATTTGGTAAACACCTCACGCATGTCTGTCTGTTTCCAGAAAAACGCGAATGTTCTTTGTAAAATGCTAAATAAATAGCTTTCATTGATCTATATCATCTTAGATCATAAACAAGATATGTGGATTAAAATGCATGTGTCGAAACATCAGTCACAGACATAAAGCGTCCGCGCCCCTTTATGGCTGCATGGTTTACCAGTCACAACAATTTATCTGCCACCCAAACACGACACGCGCTCGCTAAAACATGTTTTAAACGCGTACTCACCTAAATGTTTCACTTTCGCGCTGTTATAAGGTTCAGAGACAGGTTGAAATCGGGTTGTTGAGGAGGGCAGGTGGTGCGGAGAGATGGAGAGGCTGTATGTGTGTGTATGTGTGTGCGGTGCTGATGAGAGAGATGCAGATACTGACGCCGGTCGCGCGCAGCATCCAAACCCCTACTTACGATAAAGCCACTAGGGGGATCTAAAGGAAACCCTACATTTGTTTTGCTCGATCCTTAGAAACCCTAAAGCTCAATGCCAGCACACGCAGTCTTGCTTGCCATCTAGTGAAAAACGGAGAGAAGTACAGTAGTTTTTTCTGTGTTTCATTTCCAGTTCAAACTTTTATTTATAAAATTTGACGTGACATTATTAGGCTACTATGGCATTATGCTGATTTTGATAATATATTAACAATATAAAGTAAACAATTCCGCCTAATAATATAAATCGACGCTGTTTACGGTTGCACGCGACATGGATAAAGTTATCCTGTGACACACCGTTGTTTTAACACTTGAACACGTGACATTCTTCCACGTCCTGGGATTGGGTATTGTGATAATTTTTTAATTATTAATAAATGAAATTATTTGTTGATAATTCATGTCTTTTATCTCACAACATTCACACATATACAGTTTCGTCGTATATTATTTATTTATTATGTAATGTTTATTATATACTTTAATAGAGTGTTGCAAGTATGACGTATTTTTGTAGGCCAATCCGAAAGTGAGCAGCACACATTCGACAGGCAGACACAGTCAATAACTTAAAAAAAATTGTTAAAGACTTATCTTTTTAAGCAAGCATTTAATCTTTGATATTTTATACTGTCTGTTAACATGTATTACTATGAATTTAATGTATTTTAATGTATTACCTTTTTTTAATGTCCTCCATAATATGTAAGATGTCCTTGAGTGTCTAGAAAGGCGTCGGCCTAATAAAATATTATTATTATTAGGGGTCAAGCCACGAAGTGGCGTAGACACCTATTGTATCTGTTAGTTTTCTTATTATTATTCTTCTTCCTTCTTCCTCCATTGAAGTCAATGGCAGCCCATAGAACCGTACGTACGAAAGTTATGAAATTTGGCACACATGTAGAGGACGGTCTCAGAAGTTACTATAGCAACATTGGTGTGTCTGACTCAAACCCTCTAGCGCCACCAACAGTCCAAAAATCCACTTATGTTCATGCTCATAACTTCTGACCCGTGAGTCCTAGAAACTAAATTGTTAATTCCTCTGAATCCTTGGCTCATGATGATTCAATTGCACACTTTGATGTCATTTGTGTCATGCATATCTTTCCGCCATTTTGAATTTTCCGTTAAACCTACTTTTTCGAACTCCTCCTAGACCGTTTGTCTGATTTGCATGTCCTTTGGTATGTAGCATCTAGAGACACCCCAGACAAAAAGTTATCAAAAGCTTTTTGATAGACCAATGCGTTCTCGTATAAATTGACAACATATATGGCGGCGAGCACGCCAAAACGGACGTGAGGCTGTATCTTCGCAACGCTTTGGTGTATTGACACGAAACTTGGTATATGTCATTACAGTCATGACCTGAGGGTGCCTGCAACGTTTTGTCACAGCGCCACCTAGTGGTCACCAGATTCAAAAAATGCCTATTTTCGCTTATAACTACTTCAAACTTGAGTCTAAAATCATGAAGGTGGTCTTGTTAGATTCCTTGAGGCATGCCGAGTCAAACGATACCCAACGGTTTTCGGTCGGCCATTTTGGGTGTCGGCCATTTTGAATTTTCTCATTAAGTTCAGTATTTCACAAAGAGAATGGCGTATCGCTACGAAATTTGGCATGGTTCATCAGTGACATGTTCTGAGCACACCTATAAATCTTTAGGACAGCGCCACCTAGTGGTCAGGATATGTAAAGAAATTGTTTAAAATCTTTATATCATTTGATTAAATTACCACACTGACATAAGACTTCACTCTGTTGATTCCTTGGCTCATGCTGAGTCCGACTGTACCAAATATGTCTGACTCAAACCTACTTCCTGTCGGCCATTTTGAATTATATTGAACACCTACTTTTTCGAACTCCTCCTAGAGCGCTCGTGTGATTGGCTTGATTTTTGGTATGCATCATCTAGAGACACTCCAGACAAAAAGTTATCAAAAGCTTTTCGGTAGACCTGTCCGTTGTCATATAACGCATCAAAGAATGCGAGGACGTGCACACCAAAATGTGTTTGAGCCTGTATCTTCGCAAAACTTGTGCGTATTAATATGAGACTTGGTATATGTCATAACAGTGATGCCCTGAGGGTGCATGCACCATTTCGTCACACTGCCCCCTACTGGTCACGAGATATAAAAAATGTCTATTTTTGCTTATAACTACTGCAAATTTGAATGTAAAATTATGAGACTGGTCTTGTTAGATTTCGTGAGGCATGCCGAGTCAAACGATACCAAATGGTTTTTGGTTGGCCATTTTGTGTGTCGGCCATTTTGAATTTTTTCTTTAAGTTCAAGTATTTCAGAAACGCAATTGCGTATTGTTATGAAACTTGGTATGGTTCATCAGCAACATGTTCTGAGATGACTTGTAAACTTTTTGGTGCCCCCTAGTGGTCAAAAAGATTTGAGGCTATATCTCTGCATCTCTTCATCGTATTTACACCAAATTTGTTGGGTGTTATTACAGTAATGTTCCGAGTCACCATCTATTGTTTTAGCCAGCGCCCCCTAGTGATCAAGACATTTGAGGCTATATCTCCGTATCGCTTTATCGTATTTACACTAAATTTGGTATGTGTCATCACAGTCATGACCTGAGGCGCCATTTATTGTTTCGGCACAGCGCCACCTAGTGGTCTCAAGATACAAAAAATTGCTATTTTTTTCCTAAAACTAATGCAAACTTAGATCTTACATCATGACAGTCATCACGTATGAATCATTTTTTGCCATGTTTGGCTTGACCCCGGTATCGCTGCTTGCAGCTATATTTATTATTATTATTATTACTGATTCCCTTGCGGAAAAGCCCATATGTTTTATAACATATAAAATAACATTTTTTTAACATATAAAATAACAAATTTTATAACATATAAAATAACAAATTTTATAAAAATAACAAAAATGTATAACACTTACACGTTTTGTCCAACAAGTTTATTTTCACAGATGAATACACATTTTATGATAAGCAGCTTTTTGCTTTTAAAAAGTGCTAATGTGTAATATTGTATTTTTATATTATTTTTTTATTTTTTTTAATGCTACCCCACGATTGTGTATGATGACTTTGTACTTTTCGATATGGTGAGATGAGAAACATTATTAATTAATATTTTTTAAACCCTCAGGGTGCTGTCCCAGTGCTAAAACGCCTCTCTACACGTGTTTGTACATTTTTTATCTCCTGTGCCTACTGAAAAATCCAGCTAAGACCAGCATAAGCTGGTGAGATGGTTTTAGATGGTCTCCCAGCTTGGTTTTATCTGGTTTTGCTGGTGTAGGAAGCTGGCTGGAAGCTTTGGCAGACTGGGAGGACCAGCAAAACCAGCTAGAGCCACCTTAAACCAGCTAAAACCAGCTACCAGCTTATGCTGGTCTTAGCTGGATTTTTCAGTATGGGTTTGTTACAAATAAAGTATTTTACATATGAAAATCTTTTTTTTTTTGCATATTTGTAAATTATTCTTATAACAACTTTTTGAGATTACAAGTGCTTATGCATCATATTTTATCAGCAATTAAAACTGCTTGCTTATTTTATTACTCCGTTACTGAAATAAAGACTTTTAAAAAAGAACCAAAGCTTTAATTACTAAATAACCATTTCAATAAATAAAACACAGTGCAATTTTTTTAACATCAATATTAAATTTGTGGTCTTTGTCCTGCTTACAGTTTTTCCACTTATAAACTCTGCCATGTAGCCTAAATAGGCAATCCGCCTTGGCGCACTCGCAACTGGCTTTTAAAGGGGATGGGAGATGAGACTCTTACCCCTTACACCCAAAACACACCCATTACTCATCACGAGAATGGGAACAACCCTTTTTAGACTATGCACCAGGCACATAGGCCATTTTTCCATCATTAAACTAGCAAAAGTGTATTCGGAGTTCGGACACACCTTAAGTGCACCTGCGCCGTGCGCTTAGATTGTTAATATAGGTGTCACCACCAGGGGCTGGCTGTGTTAGACTAGAGCCACGCCCCTTTACAACTCCCACCTCGAGGAGGTCCCCAAAGCCGACCCAATGACCAGACAAACACGGAAACAGGTGAGTAAAATTTAAAACAAGCTTTATTTAATTTAAATACTTAAAAGAACTGGGGAATTGGGGAAAGGGGAATTTAAAACTAATAGGCTTCTTCTCCTCCCTCCAGGGAGACTACAGCCACGGGCAGACTGGGGCAAAGGCAACAGGGGTGCCAACCACCATAAGCCGGGGGGAAGAGGGAGACGTCAGGCTCCGGCCTGGACCCTGCTAACCGTGGCGCCCTCCTTCTTCTTTCCTGGAGGCAGACAATTTCGGTGTGACTGGTAGGGGATTTCCCACTGTCCGTGTACCTTTCCTCAGTTCGGCAGGGGGTCTCGCCCCGCGTGCCTTCACGTTCCCCGTCGTACGTCCACCCTCGTTCTCCTTATTCCCCACAGGTGATCACTGCGACACAGAAACACTGTTAGCTTGGATTTGGTATATTCCTCACCGGTTCTGCTGTTTACTGCTCTCGGGGTAGGTAGCACGTTCCACGGTCTGTTCTCCAATTGTTCACTCTCGTCTTCCTTTCTCTCCACAGGCGGCCACTAGGACACAAAGACACTGTTACTGAAACTTCGAGTATTTCTCACCGGCTCTGCTGCTTACAGCTTTCTGGGTAGGTATCACGTTCACAGTCTGTTCTCCAATTATTCACTCTCGTTTTCCTCTCTCTCCACAGGTGGTCGCTAGGATACAAGGGCACTGTTACTGAAACTTCGAGTATTGCTCACCGGCTCTGTTGCTTACAGCTTTCTGGGTAGGTATCACGTTCACAGTCTGTTCTTCAATTATTCACTCTTGTTTTCCTCTCTCTCTACAGGTGGTCGCTAGGACACAAAGACACTGTTACTGAGACTTCGAGTATTTCTCACCGGCTCTGCTGCTTACAGCTCTCTGGGTAGGTATTACGTTCACAGTCTGTTCTTCAATTATTCACTCTCGTTTTCCTCTCTCTCCACAGGTGGTCGCTAGGATACAAGGGCACTGTTACTGAAACTTCGAGTATTTCTCACCGGCTCTGCTGCTTACAGCTTTCTGGGTAGGTATCACGTTCACAGTCTGTTCTTCAATTATTCACTCTTGTTTTCCTCTCTCTCCACAGGTGGTCGCTAGGACACAAAGACACTGTTACTGAGACTTCGAGTATCTCTCACCGGCTCTGCTGCTTACAGCTTTCTGGGTAGGTACGGTTTCCTCTGTAGGTCAGCAGAGGGGCGAAGGTCACACACCACCTCGCCGGGTCGAGCGCTGCCCTACCTCCACTGCCCGTAGGCCGATCGAATCCTGGACAGGGGCGCCCTTTTGTAGAGACCCGGGGGCGGCGGACCCTTTCGCCTCCGACTCTGCGACAAAGACAGACACAGGTAAGTTTACACCACGAATATTTCCAATATTTTACTCACAGCCCTTGACAGCTCTTGGTCTGTATCCCTTCGTGCTCCGAAACAGCACACAGCGTATGGTAGCAGTAATTTCTGAGGTCGTTAGCCTCTCCGTCCTCTGCCCAGTAGAGGGAATGGATGGTACGGGGCTTCGTCTGACAAGACACACAGCAAATACACAGCACCACTCCAACGTGAAAAGCTTATTAATTGTAAAATCTCACTCACCACACTATCAGTGCAACACCACAAGGGAAAGCGTCCGGTGTCCTCCACTGCGCTTGGGCTGAAAGAGGGGCGATGGAAACACGACCAACATAAAGTCTCGTTGCTGTGGCTGTTTGGACGTACACTTCTAGCGGCTCGCCCACCACGCTGTTATAGGGGTAGGGCCGCCCTCCTAGTCCTGGAGGACTCCAACGATCACACAGGTTAATTTATGCAAGTTACTCCACACCAACGGGGATACTCACAGCGGATAGCCTTTGTTTCCGTTGTGCAACACGGTCAATTTTCTTCCTGTTTACTCCTTCAAAAATACTGGTTAGACCAAGGTTCCTTTCTACCCATAGGATTCTTCATTTACTCCAACAGGTCCACCGTAAACTACAACAAGAGAGGGAGAGAGAAATACAGACAGCCACCACGTCTAACAATGAGCACAGCTCCGTTCCTCAGCACACACTACGACCCCCTACTGTGATCTAACTGTGCTTTTTATACTCCTCTCTGTACTCCAGTTATCCAATTGCCCGGCGATCTCTTTAACTAGGCACAGCTGTGCCCAATCGGCTGATTACAGCCTTCGCGAAGCTGCCGGATGTCCGGTGTTTCTGTTTTCCGGTCTGGACGGAAACATCCGGGCGGAACCAAACTTCTTCAACTTTTGGTTCCACCCCGAAAAATCGTCACCCCGTGACATCCTCCCCCGCCAATGCATTCTAGTCCCTAGAATGCCTTCGAGTAGTCCACTCACCGTAGCGGGAAGGAGGCCGGCCTCGATTCTCCCGTTGGGAGCGCCTCACAGGGGGGTCAGGTTCGGCGGGCTCGGGCACAACCTCAGGTTGTCGTTGGGCGGCCGGGGGTTCGGCTGGCTCTGGTGCGGGGTCTGGCTGCCTCTGGGCGGCCGGGGGTGCAACTGGCTCAGGTGCTAGCTCTGGCTC
This sequence comes from Misgurnus anguillicaudatus, assembly GCF_027580225.2. Lineage (NCBI taxonomy): Eukaryota > Metazoa > Chordata > Actinopteri > Cypriniformes > Cobitidae > Misgurnus > Misgurnus anguillicaudatus. Next base: position 15,075,600 of record NC_073345.2, read on the forward strand.
TCCTGGGGCAGCCGGGGGTGGTGCCACCACGGGTAGGCCTGGTACCACAGCCCATCCTTCCATCCAGGGGGCCGTCGGTGCCGGTTCCGCAACTACCTCCTTCGTGACCTCGGGATAATTTGGACAAGGGCGAATCATGTTTCGGTGTACCACACGTTCAGGGCCGGCCTTTCCTTCCGGCCGGATGGTATACACCGGCTGTCCCGGTCTCTGTTGCCTGCAGACTACGTACGGGGTGGCCTCCCAACGGTCACTCAGCTTTCCTTTGCCTTGCCGCCGGTTGTCTCGTACCAAGACTCTCTCTCCTGGTAACAAGGGGGCGTCCCGGGCCGTCCGGTCGTACAACCGCTTGTTCTTTTCCCCTGTGGCCCGTATCTTCTGGGATACCTGCTCGTAGGCAAAGTGCAGCCGTTGGTGGTGGCGCCCCACCCATTCCGTCACGCTCCCTTCCTCCTGGCCAGCGGCCGCTCCCAAGACCAGGTCCGTCGGCATCCGCACATGCCTGCCGAACATCAGATAAGTGGGGGCATACCCCGTCGTACTATGAACGCTGTTATTATAGGCTTGTAAGAGGTTCGGTAGAGCACTCACCCAATCGCTCTGCTTCCGTTGATCCAGGGTCCCTAGGAGCCCCAACAGGGTCTGATTAAACCTCTCGCAACAGCCGTTTCCTTGAGGGTGATACAACGTCGTATGGGTCTTTGTGCACCCATACAGCTGGCATAATTCTCGGATCACCTTTGATTCGAAATTGGCCCCTTGATCTGAGTGCAAGAACTCTGGACATCCGAACGTTTGGAAGACGTGCCGCCATAGAGCCGTTGCGGTGGTATTTGCCGTCTGATCAAGGGTGCGAACTGCCCATGCGTACTTTGTAAACAGGTCGGTGATTACTAAGATGTTCGGATAGCGGTCCTGTGGCCGGCCCAGTGTCAGGAAATCCATCGCCATGATGTGGAGGGGGGCTTTGGCACATATGGGTATCATCGGCGCTCGGGCCTCTCGTCGAGATTTGAACAACATACACCTGGGGCAAGCTTGGACCAAGCTACGTACTGATGCTTCCGGCCCTGGCCAGTAGAAGAACCTGCGCAGCAGCGATACTGTCCGTTCTTGTCCCTGGTGCCCCAGCTGATCATGGTAGGCAGACACCAAGGCTGCTGCTTGATCGGCGGGCACCACGATCTGGCGCACCTCCTCGTCCAGCTTCGGGTCACTAACCTTTCGGCAAAGCACCCCTTCCTGTAGTTCCAGCTTGTCCCACTGTCCCAGCAGTCTTTTTCCTGTCTCTGTCTGGGTCAGCCTCTCAGACAACGTTGGCCGTCGGCCTTGCTCCACCCACATCTTCACCTGACGCAAATCCTGATCCTGGGCCTGCCTCGCTTTCCACCGACAGGGGTCCCAGCCCCAGCTCCCCGGTACCGCCTCTTGCTGGCCTCCTGGTGCCTCCACGACCCCTATCAGATAGCCTTCCCTCTGGCTTTCTTCTTCCTGGCCTCCCCGGCAACCGGGGTTGTCCACCTCTGGTAATCGGGACAAGACATCCGCGTTCGTGTGCTCTCGCCCAGGCCGATACTGCAGTTGGTAATCGAAATTGGCAAGTTGTGCCACCCAGCGCTGCTCCACAGCTCCCAACTTCGCTGTCTGTAAATGTACCAAAGGATTATTGTCTGTAATCACCGTTACCTTAGCACCCCAGAGGTTGTCCTTAAACTTCTCACTCAGGGCCCACTTCAGGGCCAGCAGTTCCAGTTTGAATGAGCTGTAGTTTGCATCGTTCCTCTCAGCTGGGTGGAGGCTTCGGCTTGCGTAGGCGATCACCCGTTCTGTTCCCGCTTGTCGTTGGGCCAAGACTGCTCCCAACCCCAGGTTGCTAGCGTCTGTATACAAGAGAAATGGTTGAGTAAAGTCTGCATAGGCCAAGATAGGAGCCTGTAACAATTCCTGTTTCAATCTCTGAAATGCCCCCTCACAGGACTCATCCCAGTCAATAGGGGGTGACCCCCGTCCCCGGTTCCGCCCTGTACCGACCAGTAGCTGGTTAAGTGGCTTAGCAATCTTTGAAAAATCTTTTATGAACCGTCTGTAGTATCCCACAAACCCTAGAAATGACCGTACTTGCCTCACAGTCTTGGGTGCACTCCAATCTCTTACCGCAGAGACCTTTCCAGGGTCTACGGCCACCCCAGCAGCGCTGACCACGTGGCCCAGGAACTGGACTTCTCGCCTCAACAGATGACATTTATCGGGTTGCAACTTCAGCCCATATTTCTCCATCGCCTGGAAAACCTCTTCGAGGTGTCGGAGGTGGGAATCGAAATCTGGGGAGTACACAATTACATCATCTAAATATACCAAGACTGACTCCATTAACTGACCTCCAAGACAGCGCTGCATCAGGCGTTGGAACGTGGCCGGGGCGTTACAGAGCCCGAAGGGCATCCGTTCCCACTCGAATAATCCGAACGGGGTCGTGAAGGCGGTCTTCTCCCTATCGGCCTCGGCCACTGGCACCTGCCAATATCCACTGGCCAGATCCAGAGTGGAGTACCAAGCAGACCGCGTGAGACCGGCAAGGGAGTCTTCGATCCGGGGTAGGGGAAAAGCGTCTTTCTTGGTCACCAGGTTGAGCTTCCGATAGTCCACACAAAACCTCCAAGCTCCCGACTTTTTCTGCACAAGCACGATGGGGGCTGCCCATGGGCTACTGCTTTCCCGGACAACGCCCCGCTCCAGCATACCTTGCAATAGTGAGCGTACCTCTGTATACAAGGTGGGTGGGATTGGCCGGTACCTCTCTCTACTGGGTCCTGCATCTCCAGTCGGTATATGATGTTCCACCACCTTAGTGCACCCATAATCCTCCTCGTGTCTTGCAAACACATGTTGCCATTTCTGAAGGAGGGCTTGGAGTCTTTGTGTCTGCGCCTGTTCCAACTCTTCCCCTTGCAGGGACTCACCTGCCAAGTGCCTCGGCACGTCCCTCCCCCCGTTGTTCGAAGGGGCTTCCATCTGTGTCAGGGCCACCTCGATGACAGTGGGGCACACCTGACGGAAACTAACATCTCTCTCCTCCCTCACCTGATGGGGTGCAACCCCCGTTAATCGGGCCAGCCGCTGGTGTCGGTGTAAGTGTACTGGGTAGGAGTGGTCATTTCGGACCTTCACAGGGACCCTCCCCCGGTGGACCGCCGCTAGGCCTCGTGCTACTTCCACTTGGGGGCAATCGGCGTGGGGTTCAACCAATACCCACTCTTCGGGGCCAACTCCTCGGGGGGCCACTCTCACCCACACCATGGCCTCACTCCTAGGGGGGATGGATAGAGCAAAGCGACACATCACTCTTCCTACCTCTTCCCGGCCTCTGCGGACCTGGGTCATCTGGACCCGACGACAGTCGGCAACTACTTGCTCCCATAGGGGCCTCTCGACAGGGGAGATCCTAGGGCCGGGCTTAGCCCGAAATAACTCCTCCCAACACTCGGAGAGGACGTTCATACCTAATAGGGCTCGATGGACACCCAAACACCTGTCTTCCACGATGATCACCCCTTTTTGGGGAACTAACACCCCGTGAACTTCTAAGTCCGTCAGCCGGTAACCAATGTAAGGAATCTCTAGGCCGTTGGCGCCCCGCAACGTCAGCCAGGGGGCCTCCCCTCCTTGGGTTCTCTGCTTCCCGAATACTTCCTGCGAGAGACTCTCTGCAAACAATGTCACTTGAGAGCCCGTATCTACCAGGCACTGTACTGTCTTTCCACATACCTTTACTTCCGCCATTGGGCTATGCCCAACCATCTGGCCTCTAGAATTATCACGTCTTCCAGGGTCTTCTCGAGGGGTCCCGGCCACACGACCCACTGTGGCCGGTCGTCCTAAAAACCCCCCTCCGATGCCCTGCGAGGCCCACACTGGCGGCTATAATGCCCCGGTTCTCCACAACGATTGCAGATTGGCCGCCCTTGGTCATCCCACTCGAAGCGGGGCCGGTTCAAACGGTTCGGGCGTCCCGGTGGCTCTCGGCCCCTCTCAGAGTAGACTCGCTCTCGGGGTGCCGGCCTTGGTTCCTCTCGCGCCCTACTTTGGCGAAGTTCTCCCAGGAGAGTCTTAGATAGTTCCGACATCTGCTCTCGGACGTCTTTCAACAACTCTACTCTCAGGGCTTGCTTCCAATCTGCGTGTTCAGGTGGCGCTGCTGTGTTTCCACTTACAGCTGCACATACAGGGGTTTCACTTACTTCGACCTCATCACCCTCCAAGGCCAGCGCCTCCTTCTTTAGGTCCTCAAAGGTAAGCACGGGGTCCCTCCGAAACTGGACCCTCAGACTTTGTCTCACGGGGCCCTCTTTCATCCCCAGGAGGAACTGGTCGCGTAACAAAGTCTCTCCGTCTCATAGCCCATAGTCTCGTCGGGCTTGCAGGCGAGTGAACTGCTCTCGCAGCCTGAGGGCAAAAGCTCTAATAGGTTGTCGGGGGACTTGCTTACAATTAAAAAATTGTGAACGGAGGACAGCTACGGGGGTATGGTCACCATATTGTTCGGTAAGGAACTGGAACACAGTCTGGGCGGTGGCTCTAATTGCTTCGGGGGCGGCTTGTACCTCTCGCCGTGCTTCTCCCTCTAGGGAGTTCAACACAAACTGGAGCCGCTGGGCGGCGCTAAGGCCCTGTAAGTCGGCCAAGTACTCCAATTGGGCCTTCCATTCGGTCAGTCGTACCTCCGACTCCGCTCCTCCATATTTCTGGATCCATGGGCTTCCCATGATGATAGACGTGGCACGGGGTGGGGCTGCAGGCCCCGCGTTGTCAGTCATTGGGTGACCTTGGTTACTCAACTCGAGGTGGGATCCTGCCGACTGCGCCAAAATCTGTCACCACCAGGGGCTGGCTGTGTTAGACTAGAGCCACGCCCCTTTACAACTCCCACCTCGAGGAGGTCCCCAAAGCCAACCCAATGACCAGACAAACACGGAAACAGGTGAGTAAAATTTAAAACAAGCTTTATTTAATTTAAATACTTAAAAGAACTGGGGAATTGGGGAAAGGGGAATTTAAAACTAATAGGCTTCTTCTCCTCCCTCCAGGGAGACTACAGCCACGGGCAGACTGGGGCAAAGGCAACAGGGGTGCCAACCACCATAAGCCGGGGGGAAGAGGGAGACGTCAGGCTCCGGCCTGGACCCTGCTAACCGTGGCGCCCTCCTTCTTCTTTCCTGGAGGCAGACAATTTCGGTGTGACTGGTAGGGGATTTCCCACTGTCCGTGTACCTTTCCTCAGTTCGGCAGGGGGTCTCGCCCCGCGTGCCTTCACGTTCCCCGTCGTACGTCCACCCTCGTTCTCCTTATTCCCCACAGGTGATCACTGCGACACAGAAACACTGTTAGCTTGGATTTGGTATATTCCTCACCGGTTCTGCTGTTTACTGCTCTCGGGGTAGGTAGCACGTTCCACGGTCTGTTCTCCAATTGTTCACTCTCGTCTTCCTTTCTCTCCCAGGCGGCCACTAAGACACAAAGACACTGTTACTGAAACTTCGAGTATTTCTCACCGGCTCTGCTGCTTACAGCTTTCTGGGTAGGTATCACGTTCACAGTCTGTTCTCCAATTATTCACTCTCGTTTTCCTCTCTCTCCACAGGTGGTCGCTAGGATACAATGGCACTGTTACTGAAACTTCGAGTATTGCTCACCGGCTCTGTTGCTTACAGCTTTCTGGGTAGGTATCACATTCACAGTCTGTTCTTCAATTATTCACTCTTGTTTTCCTCTCTCTCCACAGGTGGTCGCTAGGATACAAGGGCACTGTTACTGAAACTTCGAGTATTTCTCACCGGCTCTGCTGCTTACAGCTTTCTGGGTAGGTATCACATTCACAGTCTGTTCTTCAATTATTCACTCTTGTTTTCCTCTCTCTCCACAGGTGGTCGCTAGGACACATAGACACTGTTACTGAAACTTCGAGTATTGCTCACCGGCTCTGCTGCTTACAGCTTTCTGGGTAGGTATCACGTTCACAGTCTGTTCTTCAATTATTCACTCTTGTTTTCCTCTCTCTCCACAGGTGGTCGCTAGGACACAAAGACACTGTTACTGAGACTTCGAGTATCTCTCACCGGCTCTGCTGCTTACAGCTTTCTGGGTAGGTACGGTTTCCTCTGTAGGTCAGCAGAGGGGCGAAGGTCACACACCACCTCGCCGGGTCGAGCGCTGCCCTACCTCCACTGCCCGTAGGCCGATCGAATCCTGGACAGGGGCGCCCTTTTGTAGAGACCCGGGGGCGGCGGACCCTTTCGCCTCCGACTCTGCGACAAAGACAGACACAGGTAAGTTTACACCACGAATATTTCCAATATTTTACTCACAGCCCTTGACAGCTCTTGGTCTGTATCCCTTCGTGCTCCGAAACAGCACACAGCGTATGGTAGCAGTAATTTCTGAGGTCGTTAGCCTCTCCGTCCTCTGCCCAGTAGAGGGAATGGATGGTACGGGGCTTCGTCTGACAAGACACACAGCAAATACACAGCACCACTCCAACGTGAAAAGCTTATTAATTGTAAAATCTCACTCACCACACTATCAGTGCAACACCACAAGGGAAAGCGCCCGGTGTCCTCCACTGCGCTTGGGCTGAAAGAGGGGCGATGGAAACACGACCAACATAAAGTCTCGTTGCTGTGGCTGTTTGGACGTACACTTCTAGCGGCTCGCCCACCACGCTGTTATAGGGGTAGGGCCGCCCTCCTAGTCCTGGAGGACTCCAACGATCACACAGGTTAATTTATGCAAGTTACTCCACACCAACGGGTATACTCACAGCGGATAGCCTTTGTTTACGTTGTGCAACAAGGTCAATTTTCTTCCCGTTTACTCCTTCAGAAATACTGGTTAGACCAAGGTTCCTTTCTACCCATAGGATTCTTCATTTACTCCAGCAGGTCCACCGTAAACTACAACAAGAGAGGGAGAGAGAGAGAAATACCGACAGCCACCACGTCTAACAATGAGCACAGCTCCGTTCCTCAGCACACACTACGACCCCCTACTGTGATCTAACTGTGCTTTTTATACTCCTCTCTGTACTCCAGTTATCCAATTGCCCGGCGATCTCTTTAACTAGGCACAGCTGTGCCCAATCGGCTGATTACAGCCTTCGCGAAGCTGCCGGATGTCCGGTGTTTCTGTTTTCCGGTCTGGACGGAAACATCCGGGCGGAACCAAACTTCTTCAACTTTTGGTTCCACCCCGAAAAATCGTCACCCCGTGACATCGGCCCCAAAAACTTATTTCAGTTTTACATGCTGTAATTTATCATTTTAAATGTGCTATATATGAAACACCTTAGAAAAAAATTAATGTTTTTATTCCATACTGTCATAAATGTCCAACTGAGGCAAGCGTAGTGAACCATATGGAATGGCACTTACACTCAGAGAACACATCAAAACTAGACAAGAGACAATGGGAACATAAGGGTTATATTAAGGGAAAGTTAACCAATAAGAACAAAATTAGACAAAAGAACCAACAAGAACGAGACACATAGAACAGGGTAACCAATGAGAACTTGACACATCATGAAAAGGGGAAACTGGAGACAAACATGAAAAACAAGAACTTCAATATAAAAGACCAAAACATTGAACAGAAACACACATTACACATACAAATGTATTGGTGATAAAAAAAATCATGATTGTCACGATTTTGTAATGGGCTACTTGTCTGGGTACTTCATAATTGTATAAAAATTGATGTGGCATAAATCAATTATTCAAAAATGTTAAATTTTTCAACTTGAATGCATTACATGTCATTATATAGTAAGAAATGCACGACTCAAATGCATGAGCTTAGATGCACTGCATCAATTTTAATGATATCTAAAAGACAACCTTTATTTTGCATCCTTTATTTGGCTTCTTTTGAAAGATGCATAAAGTGTATCCATCGCATCCCACAGTCATATTAAGCTTACCTCATTTAGTTTCATAACAAAAACAGTTTTGAAAGACGAATGCATGACAGCCGTTTGACAACAGTACACCAACAGAAAAATCAATTTCACGCAGAGGCATCTAAAAAAAAACTAAACCAGTGACAAAACCCTTTGACAAGTTTCAATTATAATAAAATAATAGTGGATTTACTGAATTTCTCATCAGAATACTTTGCTACATTTATTAGTCAAACATCCATGGAAGATGGATTTGCCCACATAAATTATAGTAGTGTAGTTAAAGCCAGTACTTTATAGTAAGGATTACTGCTAACCAGACAGATCTTGATTTCTTCACCAGCCGTGCAACTGTCGTTGGGATAAATATGAATGATAACAGAGAGATTGTGCTGAAGGTCTTTATGTGAAAGGTCTTTGATATCTCCGGCCACAAGGGGGCGATATTGATTATGCTGCAATAATACCTGGAAATGATGACAGAATTTTTGGGTGAACTATCCCTTTAAGAGTTAACAACTAAACACATAGCACAATGCCATGCAGAAGATTGTTGGTTTGTTGCTTATAATACAGCTACATATACCCCACACACTATAGATACATATGGGAACTTTCTTACAATAAAAAGTGACATTCAAGTGTTCGAGATACTAACAATCTTTTGTTTACTGTAATGTTTTCAGACGTGTCCTGTGATTGAAACCTCTCATAATCTGCTCAGTAGTGAATCACTGTGATCTACATTTCCCGTCCCAAATTCTCACGGGGGATTGATCATTAGAATGTGACCTAACTAAACCCAGTACTCAACCTCTGTAACCAGAGTCAAAGATGAGCATGATCTCATCTCATTCCTCTCTATTATTCTACAGTTCCTTCCTCTGGATGAATAGATGAGATATATGGAAACAATTGCATCAGGTTTACTGCTTTATAGGGTGGGTCATTTTCATTACCTCAGCAAGATGGCACTCCCATGACCTGCATGAAGTCAAGACAAACAACTGAAAATGTCACACTGATCCATGCATGCCTCTTGCAGTTTTGTTGATATAAATATTCAACTCTGTAATTGCAAGTCTGTTGGTCTCACGTTTATGACTTCTTAAAAATAATGTGCATGTTGTCTGTTCTTTTGTATATTTGTATAAGCTATTCATATATTTTATTATATATTTAATGCTCATCCAATTGAACTCTTTCTGTTGTAGTTGATTCTATGTATATTATATTTGACATAAGTTTAAAAAAAACTTAAAGGTGACATAGAATGGTTGAACGGAGTATTTATCCTTGTTCTGTGATGTGACATGTAGACAAAAAAAATTTTGTTTGGGTCTGTAATGCCTTAGAAGCTTCCTAAAAACCTCTCTCAGATAGCTCTATTAGGGTGGGTAATTTCAAACAATTGGTTTTGCACCTATTTGGCTCCCCCTACTGGCTTAACTTGCAATCTCATTACTGATTGGCTGACTTTGCTGCCACTCAAAAAATGTAGCCAATTATTTTAAAGTGGATGGGCAGTTAGATGCCTGTGATGTCATAAGCATCAGTTTTTCAGATTGGGCTGTTTTCTGGCTGACATTTCTAAAAGAGGAATTTCTATGAGACTGAGATGTTTAGCATGTTTAGCACTTTTTGTATGTTTGTGAATGTGGGTAGACTACCATTATTCAACAAAGACAAGGTAAAAATGGTTTTTCATTCTCTGTCCCTTTTAAAAAATTGGATGTAATGTATATTTTTGAGTCATGAACAATGTGTTTAACAACATTTCAGTACATTTTAATGATTTTTTCCACAATAGTTTTGAGTCAGGTGGTACAACCAACTATTATCTATTTTCCAGATCAGTTTTATTGTGCTTCCTGTGTCATAATGATTGTTTTTTGATAGTGGCATTTAAAATTATAATCCTAAAAATAGTTTGAATGTGTAAAACTTTACCATAAAACTAACACTTGAGAAGTATAAATTTAGGAACAATATTAGTTTAAGTATAAAAACAATTAGACAACCTTAGTTTGCATTTATTATTATTAAAATTATTAAAAGCTTATTAAAATTATTTAGTTAATGTTTTTATTACTTAGGGACATTCATAGCAGTTGTACCCTTTGACTTTCTGGTAGCACCACCTGACACAGAAAATGTGCCAGCCTACCCATTACATTAAAATTGCTATTTTTTTCTGTATTTGAGAGAAATAGTGATCTTTTAATTCAGCCATAAAGACCAGGGCTTCAATAAATGATGTGATATCATGTTGTCCATTTATACGTGATAATTTCTTAATAAAAGGCCCATGATTGCGGTTGTACTGCCATGACATTTATGAACATCCAGATTGTTGGACAAATGATTTTTATTTATCTTAACATCGCAAACAATACTGAAATTTGTTTATATGAAAGGCTTAAAACTTAAAATATCCCAAAGTATCTTATTTTTAATTTTCAATAATGTATAAAAATGATACATTCATCACGAGTATATAAAGTGACAAGTTATATGTATTAAGTTATTATGTGCAGGTCCCCAGAGACAAAAATATGCATGTCATGTCATTGATCCATATCAAGATCTAAATTACATATGATTTCAGTAACGTAGTGCTTTAAAAGACAAGCAAGATGGCGTTAGTGTCCATTTTTTTTTTAATAAATTGTTAATTTAAGGGCTTTTAGATGTACCATAAAAACACTAGTGTGTATTAATATAAACAAACAATGCACTTGTAGGTATTCAGCAGAGAACCTGCACATATTGTCTGTGTTGACAAAATTCTGTCAACCCAAGAAATGCTTTTCATAAAGCCATAAAAAACATGACGAGTACCTACACGTCTTATTTTATGCTATCTATAGGCATTTGTAAAGGTTTGGGAAGTCATCTTGGGAAATAACATAGTCATTAGGAGTAAATTGAGGAGTGAACCACAGGTAAATGACATTAATTCAAAGCAGCATCAGCAAGTATCTACAAGTGAAGTGAATATCTAGGGCAGGGGTCTCCAACTTTTTTGTAAGGGCTACCACAATGGATAAAATCTGGATGGCTACTTTTTGATATGAATCTACTCAAAACACGTTTTTGTTTTACTTGTTGATCCTATTTTATCTTACTTGTAAATACGTTTTATTGTGGTTTAAAAGGTTAACATCCATTAAAGAAGTTAAGCAATACAAAAAGAAATACGATAAATAAATATTACAATTGAGACTATTAATAGAATGTGCTTTAGCGGGCACCTCACAGACTCTGTGCGGGCAACCTGGTCAAGCATGTTGGAGAGCACTGATCTAGGGTATACTGGGAAACGTATTGGACAGAAATAAAGAGAAGAAATGCAAAAGTCTTGTCACAGTTAAGTTTTATTCATTCAACATTTCACATTACAAATATTTAAAAATTATGCATATTGTTATAAATAGTTGGCTGCAAACAATTAAATAACATTAGATTTTTCTTTTTCGTTTCACTAGCACTTACAGACCAACTCCTAGAATATGAACATTTCGTATAACATAACTTAATTAGAAAGGAAAATACAAAAATAGGAACTTATAAAGTGAAATGACAATAAAAATTAAGGTGATATCTTAAGTAAAAAAATGCTATTAATAAATACAACAACCTTCCCATACACAGTTAAAAACTATTGAAATTTTGCCATTAAGTAACATCATTAACAGACAGATATTTAAATATTTATTTTCCTTCAGAAAATGTGAACCATATATTGTGGAGCACAATATAGCAATTAGTAAAAACTAGACACTTTAACATATTAAAAGCTTCACCTCAAAAATATAACAAAAATCTGATCAAAATTATAAAAATTAATTATACATTCCAATTAAAAATATACCAATAAACAGCTAAATACATTATTGACCTAATAATTACAATGCGATCGATCACAGTAGCTTGAAATAAACAAAATAAGCAAATGAGCACAAAACCTTTAATGTTTTAAAAATAACTTCAATTATTTTATATTAGTACAAATAGTTTGATTTCTCTTTTCTTTTTTACAAACACCAGCATGAAAAGGATTACAATAACAGTAGAAAATGACTGTGAAAAACATATTAACATCTTTAAATGTCGGCAATTAAAAATGGCATTAAAGAATTACATTGCAAAGAGTCTTCTTATATCTGGAAAAAGTTCAAAAAAAGTATTGCACATAACAACTCGAAGTTAACTTGCAACATTTACCACATTCAAGTCTTAAGTTCCCCTTTCTCCAAACGGGTTTACTGATTTACTTCAAAAAACAGACAGTGGGGATGAAATTCTCAAGTCTTTCCAAACAGCGTACTTAGATAGAAGATGCTTTCGTCCTGCACTGCAAATTCATTCGGTCATTCGTTCGGGTTTTCTCTTTTAGGACTCGACGCGTTTCTCTATGCGCATCCTATATATCGGACACGTCGGATTACGGGGAAGGCGTCGAGAATAACATGGGAAGGGTGCAGGGCGTCGGGCGGCCTTAACAAATTAAATGTTTAGAGAAACATCTGGTGCACAACCACAACAAGTAATTATTTCAATAGCTAATTCGTGTACGTCTTTTTTTCTCATCATGCATGCTAAGGATTACAATAGGAACTAGTTGGCAGTTCAAGAATATATAGAGATTTTCAAATGGTAAAATATCTAAACATCAAACATCCATTCTTGTGATACGAGGATCAGCCTAAACATGAACCAGATTTAGCATTCTCCTTAGATTATAGTTTATATTCCAGCTATGGAGAGGAAACCAGAAAGACATCCAAGTAGGTTAGCCGTTTCCGCAATATTAACATGAACGACAACGTGTTCTTACCATGCTGCTGTCGAACGAGTTTAAAATCGAAATCATTTTTGCCATCTAGTGTACGAGAGCCAAGACCTTAAGCGGTACACTACGATCTCTCTCTCTCTCTCTTTCTCTCCTCTGCAAGATTTGTCGCATCAACACAAGTGCGTGCTTTGTTGTAAAGATTCCTCAGCACTGAAATGTATAAAAAGCATAATTGAAAATAATATATATTAAATTCACTCCGTGTTTTTTTTTTCTTCTCTTAAAATGAAAATTTCCATATATGCAGATCTCTCAGTAACAAAAGTACAAAAGCTACCTTTCACAATGTGAAAAATTGAGGTATTGCAAAAAGGAGTTTTTCCATTTGTGAAAAATGTGCCTAAAATGACTGTCGAAAAACAAAAGTATTTAGAAAAGTAGTGCATAATAAATGTCGTTTATATGTGCATGACAAAATAATTTAGCTAGAAAACACTGTACCAAAAAATCAGCAGGCCATGTATAAAATAATCTTTTTTTTTTGCCATCTCATTAACAGCAAATTCTTCAAAAAAGTGTTTAACTTCGAAAATGTTCAACCACCACACCCACAAGCTCAAGTGACAGTGCTGAACGGGTGGCGTCAAAACGCCATCGAGCCAACACAAGGATCAATTTCTCACTAGTGTATCAAGTCGTAATTGATCACTAACTCCCTGACTTTTACTCTAGTAGCTCTACCAAATTGGATGCAACGTTACGTTTCACATCTGAAACCTGACGCCTGGCGTAAACTCCTTAACAATACCCGACCGACCAGTGAACTACATACCACACACGTCTCCTTCGTTTAAACCTTTGGAAAAGCGGCTAGACTCGCGAAAAGGCCGACGCGCGATGGGTTTTCACTAGTGTTGCTATGATTTTAACTGCATGCTGATCAATTCAAGGCCAATCTTTGGTTTCTGGAGCCCGTCTGGTCTTTAGATCGGATGGGATGAGGGTTGACGTTATCACTTCTGAAGGGCGCTATACAGAAGAAAGAAAGCAAGAAAGGCAATGTCCGAGGTTCCGCTAGCTACTACACAACCATCTTTGGTTCCCTAATGTCTAAAAGTCAAACTTCGGCAGGTGAGAGTTGGGGGGCAAGGGGCCAACGAGCGGAGAGATGCATTGACTACCTTCAGATATGCTCGACACTCAGGCTGAGTGAGCACGGGTGCTGGAGGACAGGAGGTAAATTGTTCGATCATTCGTTTTCTCTTTAAAAAGTAGCATTCGCTGTTTGCGTGTACCTCACTTTGGGTTCTGGGGTTTCTGGGTAAAGGCTCACGAGACACATATTGCGAGAAAGACAGACAAACGAAAACAGAGACTTGCTGCTTACAGCCTGAGAGAACAACGGGTGGTCCTATCTTTAAACCGGACCAGAAATTAAGTCCCTTACGTTCGAACCAGCTTGCAGGCAGACTACTGCAACTTTAACAACACACACACACACACACACACACTCCCCACTGGGATGCAGTTTCACAACCACCGTCGGAATCTAAATATCAAACTAGGAAGTGACAAAGCAGATTTTCTCAATGTGCCATTTGCTGATGTCATTTTCCTTTTCTGTGGTCCTGGGGGTAAGGAGGAGACCAGCTTGTTTGTTTTCTATTAAATATTTGACTTAAAACTAGCAGCTAAGCTTGAGGTATTAGTTTTCTTGCATGTCAAAATAGAGATCGAATCCAGACAGCTGTTGTCGTCGCCAGGAAACGTTAAAGATTAGCATGGTCTTATAGAAGAAATGATACAAAGAGTCGAGAGAATTCGCTTCTTTAAAATCCCAAGCTTTGGTTAACAACTTAGATCTTAGACAACACATCTGCACTCTGGGAAGCAAAGAAATAAGTGCACTCTTCTCACACCTTTTCTTTTCCTATCTGCTCTTTCGCCTTTTCGATTAAATTAAAATAGGACGTAATACTAACAATTGCAATGTGAAGAAAAAGCCAATTCTAACGTCATGCAGATACTTACTGACAAATTATACTAATACTCAATATATTCACATCTCTGTGCACTTGAAAATGAAATGAGTTATAAAAAAATAGAGAGATGGATTAGACATTTTCATTTCCTGAAACTTTTTTTGGATACACACACATCCATTTTTTATAAATATTAAATGACAAATTAAAATTGTAGATTTTTCGTTTGTCTCTGTCTTTTTTTTAAATTAAACTAAAAAGGAACCAGCAACAGAAAAGTGCATTTATTCAGATGATGATTTTGCGACTCCTCCTAAACCTACTCTCCCCTCCTCTTTCTCTCTCTGTATCTCCCGACCCACCAGGTTTAGTTCCAGCGGAAGGAGATGTGGCGAGGTCTGTCGCCGCCCTCTTTCACCAGGGGCTTGTGGAACTCCCGGCCGGCACGCGAGTGGATGGCCGCCCAGCAGTATTCACAGTAATACTGGAGACAGGTCACGTTAGCGCAGAAGAAAGGAGCGAACTTGCCTCCGCAGCGAGTCCCCTGACATTCATCGCACAGCTGGTCATCCAGGACGTATGGCTTCACTTCCACCTGTATAAAAAGATACCAGACTCTTTAAATGCTTAGCAGCCATTTTTTCAAAAAAGCCTTTAAAAGTTTAGAGTAAAAACTTAAAGCAAGAAATTTTATTTTTCTCTTTATACAGTAATATATATATTTTTTGTTTTTGAACAGGGGGAATTGTCCGCCTTGTGAAACCATCAAGATTTTGATCATAATATTTTGATCATGAAAACGTTTCACCCAAATTTGAATACAGTCCTTGGGCATCTAGATGTTTTGAATCTACCTTTACGGTTTCATTGCTGTAATGCTACTGTAATACAAGATTTTTTTTAAACCAGATAAAAGGCAATATAACACATAGTACCCAGGGCAGCACTTTGCAGTTCGGGCGGCCCGCCTAAGATGGGAAACCCTACCGCCTTAACTAGGTTGTCCCAAAAAAAAAGATAATTCGCTGCACAAAAGGCTGTCAAGTGCATCTCGGAGAATAGCGCTGACGCCCTTCACATCGCGAGCGCGCACAAGCGCCACACGGCCAAATGAGAGAAAGACGTGGTCTGTCACTGTCTGGAGGATAACTAGTAGCCAGTTGATAAAACATCTCGGAGAATAGCGCAGACGCGCTTCACACCACGAGCGTGCACATGCGCCACACGGCCGAAATGGTCCGTCAACTGTCTGGAGGATAGCCAGTTGATAAAACGTGTGTTCGTGAGAACTGTAAGTGGACCTATGTTTTCGGTTTATTTCAGTCTGTTGCATTAGTCTATAACTCTTGCAAATTTAAAGTAAGTTAGCTGGTGATTTTTGTTGTTTGAGCAACCTGCTAGCTAGGTTGCACGTGCCTGTTGATTAGATATAATTGTTGAGCGTTATTATTTATGTGCATTATTTACGTGCTACAGTAGTTACACTCCTTTAAGATAATGTAATTAATAGTGGGAAATAATCAGTTTTTACAATCTTTCCGCTATCTATTATCTATTATTCATTAATAAAGTAATGTATGTGTTTATTTTCTGTCATAGTTTCTTCAAAACTAAGTTTTATTTGATTATTTTAAATAAATATATTTTCATTTTCATCATGACGCGTACGCCCCGCCCCGTTGATTGCCACAACCACCCGCCCAACCCTACCACCTTAACTAACAATTTTTTTGCGGAAACACTAGTACCACAATGCAGAATTACTTTTTATTACTTTTACGATTCGATTAATTTATCAATATTTTCATACTGCGTGCCTAGTTAAGCATTTACATTGAACATGAACGCTTAATTGAAGGTCACGTTCTTCCTGATACCATTTTTTAAACCCAAGTTAGTGTGTAATTTTGCTATACTAGCATAAATAATACCTGTAAAATGATAAAGCTCAAAGTTCACTGCCAAGCGATATATTTTCTTCAATAGAATTCCTCTTTAAAAGCCTACAACGAACGGCCGGTTTGTACTACAGTCCTCTATTTCTTGCTTTAATAACGTCAGTAAAACAGTTTGTTGACTAAACTCCGCCCACAGGAATACGTCAGTCACCAGCTTTGGCTCAAACGGCTCTGCTAAGCTAAGCTGCTATCGAATCACAGCACACTAAACAAACTACACAATCAGAACTCGATACATATTTCTGAAGGAGGGACTTCACATAACAAGGAAGACATCAGCCTGTTTTGAGGACAGTGAAAACAGCGCTATACAGATACAGGGCCGTGCAGAGACAATTGGAGGGGCAGGTGCTCAAAGAATAAAAAGGGCACTTTGCTCGCTGATATGCAAGCACACAACTGAAACAAATAATAAAGTAATACAGAATAGAAAGATGATTTTAAGTCTAACGTTTTTCTTTATTTTCCTTGCAAATAGAGTGAGACAGAAAAATCTATATAGACTGAGTTTTATATCTATATATTTATGCATTTGGCAGCCACTTTTATCCAAAACGACTTACAGTGCATTTCATTTTGTGTTTGTGTGTGTGAACAGTATGCAGTTTTAAAATTATATGATATTATTGCATTGTGACATTAAGATATTATTACGTTTACAGGCTTGTGTTTTTGTTGTCATAAATATAATTCTATTCTAATCCTGTTCGAAATTTGTATACAAAGAGAGTAGCCTACATATTTTAGTTTTGAATCGTGTTTGTGTTGTGTTTTTGCACACTTTGATGCCTTGATGACAGGGCAATAAAATAATGACATTCATCTCTCCTTTCATTCAGTTCATGAAGCCTCTAGTACTTTCTTTATTTTCAGGTAAACTAAAACTGGTTGCAAAGCTGGAGAGTTTTTGACTGAGTTAATAATTTAGCACGAGTATAGCTATATTACCCAACATCAGCTCACATTGTCTTTTATCAAAGGCGAGTCCAATCGTAAATTCAATATGATACAAAAATTAAACGAGTTTTTTACCGTATTCATCGGATCTTGCTCTTCCAACAAACTCCGCGTGACAGGTGGATGACATTAGAACAGCTCGAGAGCAATTTGAAATCAAACTCCTCCGTATGATCTCCCGAATATTTCTCGCGGTACTTTGATGTCATGTGCGTTTCGGTTCTTGCATTGCTGCGTGAAGTTGAGTACACCTTAAATCTCGAGACAGCTACCTGTATGAACTCCCGGCAGAGAACGTCCCTGCCTTTGCTTCATCCATTGTTTTTATATGGGAAGAATGTTTTCTTTTCAGCGTGAGAAATGCAAGGTTTGGCGAGTAAACTGGCTGAAATGCGTGTGTCTCCCGCCGAATGCGTGAGACTTGAGAGCCCTGTTTGCATCTAACGTTCTAGAGATGTTAATACACACAGACAGCAATAAACAAAAGCTATGCATGCTCTCCTCACGTTGTTCTTGTAAAATAATAACAATATAACAAGCATCGCTTCGGTTCAATGCCGGCTCGAGGGGGATCCTCCCTCTACTGCGCACCGTGTCATGCACGTGTGGGCGCTGTTAGCGCTGTGAGCTAGCTAGTGATCGTCCCTAAAGAGATTGTCCAATAAAAGGTCAATACGTCATCATGTGACTAATTTTATTTGCGTCTAAATTATTTTTGATTAATTTTACTAATAGTTAGATTGGGCAGGCCTTCACAAAAGGGCATTTAAAGGAATAGTCTACTCATTTTCAATATTAAAATATGTTATTACCTTAACTAAGAATTGTTGATACATCCCTCTATCATCTGTGTGCGTGCACGTAAGCACTGGAGCGCGCTGTGACGCTTCAATAGCATTTAGCTTAGCCCCATTCATTCAATGGTACCATTTAGAGATAAAGTTAGAAGTGACCAAACACATCAACGTTTTTCCTATTTAAGACGAGTAGTTATAAGAGCAAGTTTGGTGGTACAAAATAAAACGTAGCGCTTTTCTAAGCGGATTTAAAAGAGGAACTATATTTTATGGCGTAATAGCACTTTTGGTAGTACTTCGACTCGCCTGAAAAGTCCGCTCCCCTTCTCCCTCTCATAATGGGAGAGGGAGGGTGTTACTGCACCGAGTCGAAGTACTCCCAAAAGTGCTATTACGCCATAAAATATAGTTCCTCTTTTAAATCCGCTTAGAAAAGCGCTACGTTTTATTTTGTACCACCAAACTTGCTCGTATAACTACTCGTCTTAAATAGGAAAAACGTTGATGTGTTTGGTCACTTCTAACTTTATCTCTAAATGGTACCATTGAATGAATGGGGCTAAGCTAAATGCTATCGAAGCGTCGCAGCGCGCTCCAGCGCTTACGTGCACGCACACAGATGATAGAGGGATGTATCAACAATTCTTAGTTAAGGTAATAACATGTTTTAATATTGAAAATGAGTAGACTATTCCTTTAATTACAAAAAAAATGCCTTGACAAAAAGGGCACTTTGGTCATCCAGGGGTAAAGGGGCAGGTGCTTGGGCACCCACCGCCCCCCCCCCCCCCCTCTGCACGTGCCTGTACAGATAAGTAAATTGTGTGAAAAATACCGCGTTTTTTTACACGTGAAACATGAACACATGTTATATTGCCCACTATAAACACAGTCAAAGCCTCAAAATCACAGACAGAACGGGAGCTTTAAACTCTTTGAAAATGGCACTCTATCCCAATTGGAACATTTCAACAAACTAACATAAGTACACTTTTTTAAATAAAGAAAAATTAATAATGAGGGGCAAAATGTCCTATAAAATCAAGCTTATGGTGGTCACAGTCAAAGTCTTTCAGTATTTTGTGCCAAAATGTGCAATAGTGACAATTACTGACGTAGTTTTATTGAATTAAAAATGTAATTAAATTGAAAAATAAATTAATATAAAAAATAAAGCTCTTAAACTTAAGCACTTGATTTGTCACACAACATCAGATCTAACAGTCAAACAAGTGCTGTAGTGGTCTCATTTGAGAGATTTTTCTTAAAAAAAATCAACAACTGATCAACATGTTCAGGAGAGGACAATGCGTTTTGCATGGACAATATCACCTGCAGTGCTAAACACACGCTTGTCTTCTGTCTCTTTCGCTGTTTTTTCACTGCTACAACCGCATTGTTGCCGCATCGCATTCACTTGCTGACGCTAGCAGATGAAAATAAACAGAAATGCTCGCTTTGGCGGTAATGTGTAGATGGACATTACGTCAAGGAATGAGGACGTGGGGTGTGTCAAAATAAAGGTACCTCAAATCGTTTTTTACGTGTGGCATCGATGCATCGGATTGTTAAAAAATAAAATCAATGTATCAATCCATATCGATGTATTGTTACACCCCTACCATTTATAGTTATTTATTATTAAGTAAAAAAAAGTTTTAATGGCTGAATCGTATGCCTTGTTTATTTCTAACATTTTAATAGAAGTTAAATGTGCTGACTCAAATTTGGGTATAAAAATTAAATTCACTCAAGTTCAGTTTGACAATCTATCACTCCTGTTCAAAATGGTGAAGCGTAGAGAACTCTCTGAAAAGGAAAGAGTCCACATTAAAGCACTTCTCGATGTTGGATGGTCTTTGAGACAAACAGAAACTGTACTTGTTTATCAGTCAAACCATGTTAGAATGTCACAACTAGGGTTGGACCATAGTCCAAATTCTGAGTGTTTGCGAGGCTCATGTGATCAATGCGATTTCATGGAAGGGGGAGTGTGCGTGGGTCTTTTTTGTGGAAGTCAGCACTGACCCGTTTATCGATTTCTCCATGCTGCAGTTGTACAAAACGAGCACTGATAGCAGCAATGTAGCTCTGCTGATTAGAGAAGGCGACCCGCCCTGCTCCCTTAGGGTACTTCAGCTCTGGGTCTGTGTCAATGCCTGCGTAGCACACGCCGCCATACAGCCTGTCCATGATCATCGCCAGCTCCACTGTCAGAAAGAAAACATGCTCAATATTTCATGTCTAATAACATCATGTATCTATTACAACAAAGCAAATGACGACATTTTAATGACAACTTTTAGTAAAGTTATATATTACGTAAGCTACATTGAAAGTGTAGCTTGCCAAAATACTACTACCACATAAAAGCTTCTCAGCTATAGTTGAGTTTTCCTTTGCGGTCATGCCCAAGTTGTTGTTTTGTAAAGTTTGGAGTTACCGTATAATGAATATATATATAAGTCACAAAATTACATAGTTATTTACAGATAAAACAGTATTATTTACCTAATCACAATGCAACAGGAGGAAACTGGAACACAAATTTACACTTAAGTGCAACTAATAAAGCTAGAAATATCCCAAACCCAGCAATTACCGTATTTTCAGCACTATAAGGCGCACTTAAAAGCCTTTAATTTTCTCAAAAAACGACAGTGCGCCTTATAATCCAGAGCGCCTTATATATGGATCAAGGCAAACTCCGGGTCAATGTCAAAATGTTCCGGCCGGCTCCCGCGAGGACGCTTCCGCGGCCAGACTGTTTCATTTACAACGTGTTTACTGAATTAGGGAAAAGTTCCCTTCCACGTTTGGGGTAAGCAAGGCTAGGAGATATTGTTAATATGCACATCAACGTTTGAACAACGTCACCATGGTGAGTTTTCAGAAGGCTTAATAAAGTTTGACTTTATCTGACGTTCCCTTTAGCACAGCTGCATCTAGTGGATGCATAATGCAAACCCAGTCAAACGTTTGACTGCAGTATCTTCTATTCTATGCGCCTTATAACCCGGTGCGCCCTATATATAAAAAAAATTATAAAATAGGCCATTCATTGAAGGTGCGCCTTATAATCCGGTGCGCCTTATAGTGCCGAAAATACGGTAAGTATTTAAAGGTGCTGTGTGTAGATTTCAGCAGCATTTAGTGGTGAGACTGCAAATTGGTTCAGTCCACCGCTCACCCCTTCCCTTAAAACTACATAGAGACGCAACGGTAGCTGCCAAAGGCCAAACATGTTGAGATAACAGTGACAAAATGCGCTCTGTTGAGCAGTTTGTCCGTTTAGGGCTACTGTAGAAACATGGCGGCAACTTGTAAGGGGACTCGGGGTGTATGCAGATAAAAACGGCTCATTCTAAGATAACAAAAACAATAGAGTTCATTATGTAAGGGCTCTATACACCACTGATAATATAGTTATGTAAATCATATTCCATTTCTGTCAAGAGATCCTCCTAAAAGTTACACAGTGCACCTTTAACAAAATACGCATTTCAACACAAAGAAGTAACAATAAAAACTATGCAGGGATATTTTGTTGGTTAAGACTAAATCTGTGAATTGTTTAGCATATGAGAAAACAGTGTGCGAAAAACTGTGCAGGTCAGCAGCTTGACACGACAAAACTAGAGTGCGTCTACTAAAAGGTCTTCGCATTGCACACAGTGGGATATGGGTCTCTTGCTGTGTAGACAGCTGGTTATGGCGAGAACGATCATGTTGGGTTGAGTTATATGCTGGTAGCGTTGTTTAGGTATAATAAGGTAATTACCAAATCATTTAATGAATTCATGTTTCTAACCCAGAAACTCATCTATTTCTGACAAAACTTAATAGTTAGATAATAGATAATAGTTAGTTCATGTCAACCAATTTACCTGCACGAAGCGGGCGCGGCACTCCACCCACAAATATGGTCTTCCTTGGGTCCAGGGGCTGTGAGCCATCCATCACAAAATCACTGTCATTAAGATTCCACGGGCGAATTTGGACCTGTTACAAAACCACACAGAAACAAAATAAAACAATAGTTTAGCGTATTATAAACTTATATATACATACACATTATATACTGTCAGAACTTAGCACAGCAATTTATGGGCGGTTTCCAGACAGGGCTTATCATAGTCCCAGACTAAAATGCACGTTTGAGCTGTCTTAATTTAAAAACATCTTGCACTGACACATCTTAACATATATTAGTACCATTGTTTTGTCTTAAGATTTTAAGATTTTAGTTTGGTAAAAACGACCTAAATGTCCTAATATAATTAAGGCCTAGTCCTGGGGCCCGTTTCAATAAGGAGGTTCAACCAACTCTGAGTTTAAACTTGAACTCTGAGTTGACTTACTCTGAGATAGGAAACTCTGAGTTTTCGGTCACAGAACAGCAGATCTGAGTTAGTTCAATCGACTCTGAGTAGGTTGACTCTGAGTTAAGCGCGTGCACAGCCACAATGAAAAGCCATCATCAATGGAGCTCAGATATTACGATTTACCATGGCAACAGCACGTGACAAAGAGGTTTTAATCCTTTTTACTACTAAAATGGAAAGTGTTGCTACAAGTGTACAGCAACTACGAGCATATATTTTAAAGAAAAAAATATTTGTTGGAAATTGATACTCTAGTAAATGTGTACATTTAATTTTTCATCACAGTAAAAATATCAGAAGTAAATAAACTGAGGACTGTACGTTATTATATCCACTTTCATGCAGATGCAATCTCATGGACAAAAGATGACAGCAGCTCAGCTAAAAATGAAATTAAGCATAATACTTGGGCATAAAAAGCTACAAATTTTACAAATGTTTGTCATGAATAAAACAGAAGCATTCCGGTATTCGAACTCATGTCGTCGACAGTATGTCTGCCCTAACCACTGCGCACAGCACTACCCACTGGACCAGCGATAATGATGAATGCATTGATAAGAAATGTAAAGTCAACTGTTTAGATGTAAGAACATGGCCACAAAGACTGATATTAGTCATATAAGGATATTTATCTAAAATGACTGCAAAGAAAAATAATACCACTCACATAAATGCAAAAGAATATGACAAAAATCCACTCAGGGTCTCAAAATCCTCTTGCGACATAAATGTATCATCTACACAGGATCCTCTATAAAAGCACTTAAAATTTTTAGTCTCTACACCTAAGTATATCAAATTGGCTTTACTAGTGATTTCAATATACTGTTTAATTTTTTTGTTTAAATTTAAGTGTAATTATAAAATTTATAAAGCACTAAGGTAAAATCATGAGCACTGGCAATTTGATTATAACTTAAAGACAGCTAAAAAAATATTTTACAGTGTATGTACTAAAAATGTGCGCAATGAATGAATATACTAAAGCAACTTACAAGATTAAACACAGCTACTCCTTTAAAAATGGGGAGGAGACCACAAGAATCTCTGAGTTTACAGGATAAAACCTGCTCCCGACCAGGTTAGGTTCAGAGAGTAAGTTACTCCGGAAACAGACTCTGAGTACAAGTTACCTCTCCTTCTGAAACAGGCTTGACTTACCCCGCGGTCTCAGGTTTAACCTACCTCTCATTTTGAAACAGAAAACTCAGATTTCCCCTTATTTCAGGGATAACATACTCAGAGTTTTCACTTACCACCTTTCTGAAATGGACCCAAGGACTTATCTAAACCCTGTCTGGGAAACCACCCCATAAGGTTTAAAAAATATATCAAAAATCTGTGTTAAATATACACTGCTTTAAGATGAGGTGCAGTTTTATAATTCATCCTTACAGGTTTGTCTTTTATAGTAGGGCTGGATACACACAAGTAGAGCTTTCCGTCTTCTTCGATGCAGGCGTCAATTAGAGCCTGAACAGAACTCTCATCTTGAAACAAGAGGAACGCGTAACCTTTGGAAAAATGAATTTAAAAATGAGTAAAAAGATAATGTTACTGGTACTAATTAATAAATATACTAAATATATCCATTTTTTTATCCCTTTAAAACCTGTAATGTTTAATATCTCACAATACATACCTTTTGGTGGGAAATATGACTTGCTTTCTGCTTTATGAGGCCAGTCCACAAACAGATGCCCAAAGCGGCGAAAACTAGCTGTTATCTCATCTGGGAAATATAATATTGCAGAGGTAAGAGAAACTTAGCAGCTATTATCAAAGCCAAAAATAAGCTTTTATAGAGTAGAAGTTAGAATAAATATCCTTAATACCTTCATCAATGTCAGGGGGGAGGCCGCCCACAAAGACCTTGCGAGAATAGCGCTCCACCCTTTCTCCGTTCTGATGAGGGAAGCAGTGTGGAGATCCGAGGCCTGGCAGGCTCGGATCGGATCTCTCCTCGTCTGGGAAGCCATCTTCCATCGGGAACAGAGATGAGTGTCCTGAAGAGGGAAAGGCAGATGTTTGAATTTGGCTTGGAGTATCTCAGTGTTTATGCTGCATCCCTGGCACCAACGAGTGAAAATTATAACATTGACTGATTATTTTCAGCACAAGCAATACGGAGAAGACAGAAATGTGAAGTTTAGAGATTTTTGTGTTTGTGTAACCAAGCAAATCATAGCCCACAGTTCTGAACCAATGATTAAGCAGGACATTTGTTTTATACTGTATATGAATGAACATTGAATGTTGAATCACTTTGTCTTAATTGTTTTGAAAGGATGGCATGAGCATTAAAGTAATGAGACAGCCAGATGGCTGCAACCGCAACACTGACATCTAATATTCAATAAATTACATTTATTATTACCATTATTGCAAATAAATAAAAATAAACAACATTCAACAGAGTAATAAACTAATTAGCTGTGATTTTGTGGACACATTATTATAAAGTAATGTGCTGTCACAAGTGTGTGTATGTTGGCCGTTTTACGACAGCTATATGTGGCTCATCCAAACCCACATCAGACAAAACTAACAATTTAAGAAATATATACACCACAAGCAAAGTTTAAATATACTTACTTATACTTAAATAAACATACTTGAATTTATGTTTCTTTCACACATGTAACCTTTTCTGTATATTTAACAGCTTTATTCCATTTAGGGTCTTAAGCAGCCGGAAGACTTCAGGAAATGTTTCGTGGACAGAACCGTTAGATTGACTGTTTGAGTACGGTTAGGACACAACTGCTGTCAAAGAGTTTGAGCCAATCACAAAGCCACAAATGAGATCTACACACAACAAGCCCCCTTATAAGTATGAACATTAGAAAGACATTCAGACAACCTGATACATTCATGAGTGGAAACGGAAAGTTTTGATTAAATGTTTTACGATGACTCGGTTTTGTGATAGTTGCACATTGACAGTGAACCTAATGTCTATTGTCTCTTAAAGGGGCCATGGCACAAGACTTTTTTAAGATGTCAAATAAATCTTTGGTGTCCCCAGAGCACATATGTGAAGTTTTAGCTCAAAATACCATATATAAATAATTTATTATAGCATGTTAAATTTGACACTTTGCAAAAATGTGCCGTTTTGGGTGTGTCCTTTAAAATGCAAATGAGCTAAAGAAATTCAAACACTGATCACAATGATGGTGTTTTTTTGCAATTAAAACTCAATTGTGCTTTTCTCTGCACTAAATGGCAGTGCTGTGCTTGGATAGTGCAGATTAAGTGGTGGTATTATTACAATAAGTGCTCCTAATGACATCATAAAGAGAGCCAAATTTTAATGACCCATTTTTTCATGTGCTTTTAGAGAATGGTTTACCAAAACTAAGTTACTGGGTTAATCTTTTTCACATTTTCTAGGTTGATAGAAGCACTGGGGACCCAATCATAGCACTTAAACATGGAAAAAGTCAGATTTTCATGCCATGGCCCCTTTAAAAAATTTAAAGAATTAGTGCGATCAATGAGATGATGAAATTAGATACTTTTATCTTATATTTGAAGTAAAACTTTGCATAATTATTTTATTATGAATACATATTAAATGTTGTGTGACTAAATTCATGTTAGACTAGCGCAAATACAGGAATACAAATAAAATTAGACGCAACAAGGAGCTGGAACTATCTAATAATTCATTGTGTAAACAGATGCATACACGTTGTAATGAAACTACAAGTGTGCTGTTCCAGACACCATTTGCCCTTTACTGCTACATTTTATAAAATGGGGGTCCAACTGGTGATCAGGTTACAGAAGAATATTTTGTCAGTCTATGGCTGTATCTGTAGCCCTGCAGCATAGCAGTGATAAAGGGTGAGGGGTATTGGATATAGTATTAGTCATGTCCTCTGGCTCAATAAACTCCAGTAAATTTCCTCCTGACGTGACAGAATACAGGCCTGAGCTGCTTTATAAGAGTTTATATAAGAGATTTAGCCAAAAACACGGCCTGAATATGTGTGTGTGTGTGTGTGTGTGTGTGTGTGTGCACGCGCGCAGAAAAGCCACAATCAAATTTAATTTCACCAAAAAGACAAAAAAAACAACACTGGAGAACAGCAGGAAATAGGGTTACAATTGATACACAAATGGAAATGAAGGCTGCACGTGTACATGCAAATGATTAACAATCCCCCAAACAATTCATGCAGACACTGAATTATTTCATTTATATTTATAGAATAAGGACTTATGTTGCCAATTTAAATTGTTAAAAGATTCCTTTACCTCGTCGCCTCCCATAATTCCTTGCTGCATGTAAAATAAGATGATAACAAGTGAAGTAACATATCGCAGATGAAAATAAAACTCACTACAACTTACAGATTAACGCCATTTTCATGTATTTTAACACAAGAGTGTGTGTCATCCTTTGTGACAGGCTAACTTGAATGATTATATAATATTATAAAGTACTGTGTTTACATGAAAAGCTTTACTAGACCTAAATGGTAAAACTAAATTGTTTAGATTCTCTTGGCTCAGTGTCTAAAGATTGAGTAAATTATTTTACAAAGACCAGCTTGTGTTATTCAGCCTACCTGTCCGAGCGCGTCTCAATTCAGAGCCACTGATTATAAGCAAAATGACACGCTGGAATCATGCTACATTTTCAAATCTATGTAATTGTGTTTTCAAACACTGTTATAATAATTTTATTTAAACGACTAAGCAGTTTATAGCTTTGTAATCTGCGACAACACCTTATGAGTACGGCTAGACAATTTAAATTGGAACCTGTGAATTTTACCTAAAAATCTATACAGATCATATTCATCCAATTCTAAACATAAACTGGATTAATTTCATTTCCCAGATACATTGGTGTATTTATGCTTTAATTTGGTAAATGCATGAAGGACTCCATCTGTCTATGAGAAAGGAATAAATTCTCTGTATTCTCAGTCATGCTGAGGGTGTGAATATTAAAACAAACAGACAGTGGATTATGGGAAGCCATCAGCAAAACTTCCATATCCTTCATGCTTCATTTGTCTTATTTGGGGTGAAATTGGAAAATTATTAACATTTGCTTTATATTTACGGTTAAGCTAACAGCATGAAATCAACCTGCTAACTAATAAATGAGAAAAAGTGGCCCAGCAAGGACTTAAAGAAGGTTAATACTTCGTAGGCACAAACATTGATCTTGCTGACTGTGTCAACATGCAGCTTGTTGGACCCGTCCTTCCACCCCCTTGTTTGAAACACTAACACACCAAACCAATAAAATACATGTACATACCGTTTATGGGCAAGGGGCTGTCTCCTCCTGGATGGGTGAATCCGAGGCGACCTTTGGAAAGAGAAGAGTATAAATCAATTGCAGGAATGAAATGACAACGCATCTGTCTGGCCTGTTCAACATGTGCTTTGCGTCAATGCACAGTAGAGTGACTGGCCTCCAGTTTCAAAGTGTCCACACCCATTTGAATGTTTCGAATATGTTTACGATAAGTTAGGCTTAATGAGCCATAGTTAAATATAGCACACAAGAACATAATAACGAAGACCAAATTACCTCTGTCCTGAAAAAAGCACATACTTAGATGAAACTATCCCACACTGCTGCCACAAGGAAAACAGTCATCAAAAGCAAAGGTATGCAAGGTTTCCTGTGATAAAATTGTCTTCCAATCGCCTGTTTTTGTATCCCCCCATACACAAGAGTGCATAACACTCTACCGATCTAGATCACTTTTGATCTCCTGCTGAGCTCAGCAACATTCAGCCTCCGATAGAAGAATGAGAGGAAACTTTGAGTGAAACCAACGTGGCTTGTATGGAGCGTTTTACTCCAGGGGCATGCTGTGGTGTTAACATGGTCCTCACAGCCCCCTTCTTTTACTATTTACCCCAAGAACGGGCTGGTGGCCGGGACCGTCACAGCATTTTGTTGCTTTAGAGGGAACAGAGAGTTCTTTTACAGGCACAAGGACAAAGCTGGAAGCTATTCAAAGCAACTTGTACACTGGACTATTTCTCTTCCCCCGTCTCTTGTTCAGTCATCTCTGCCACACTGGGTTTGTGTCTGTAGGGTCACACATTTGGATTTGGTGGTTAGCACTGGTCTGTTGACCCTGCAAGTTGGCCTAATTTGGATATTGAATGGCAGTAATGTATATGCCGGAAACATGTGGCACAAGAGGACACTCACTGTGCGATTAATGTGCTTCAGTTAAAGCAACTATATAAAAAATATTTAATTGTGTTGCTTTTTGAATGTAAACAAATAGAATAAAAACGCAGCTGAAGTTTTTTGTGATTTACTGTTTTCTAAGCAAAATTATCCTATATAATGTAAATAACATTCTGTGAAAATATAACATTGAATTTATCTTTAATATTGGCCGAGTAAGATCATGTCAAAGACTGAAATCAACTTTAAATCATTGAGTGAAATCAGTAATTGAAATCAAACTCTGCTCCCATTAGATCATTAGACTTGCCTGGATTTCACATATGAGCAACCCATGATGTTATGTGGCATGAGGCTGAATATTCAATGACATGCTTAGGCGAATTCGATTTTTTTACCAGAATACGAGTCTCTAAATGAGAGCTTGCAATCAGTGGTAAAATAGTGCACCACTAACACCCACCTTTGAAGAGGGATTGTGAGGGCAAGTAAAGGCTGAAGGTCAATCTAGAGCGGGGCAACTCAACCGTGCCCCTGGATATCTACATTTCAGAAAAGTTTGTTTATTCAAATGGCTTCTAAAACAATAAAGGGGTTTTATTAGGGCTTGAGCTATATTAAACCACCCCTGGCCTACAGTATTTCAACATAACCCAACAATATCTTTAACAGTGATGCAGGCTCTATTTTAGAAACAAATTAGATATGTTTTTAATAATTAACAAAAAAAAGAAAAGGTTTTCTCCATCATCTATATAATAGTTACAAAGATTATAAAATTTAAAAACGCATTTTATCTACACTATGACTATAAACAACTTCCAATCTCTTAGGGCTGCCACAACTAGGGATGTCCTAATCCGATCATGTGATTTCAGACTCGATCGTAATCGGACGTTACCTCCCGATCCAGACTTGAGGTGTTTCTCAAATGTCAAGGACACTTCCTTGGCAGGACTGGTCCTTACAAGTCACTTCGGAGTTGTTTCGTACACAGGCTCCTCTTGAGCATTCGGAGAACAGGTAAACGGAACAGGCTTAGCAAGTGCACGTCATTGCGTCATTACGTCAGTGAAAAGGTGATTGTGGGTGATTTCAGAGCGTAGCATCCTCGAAATTCTGCAGTGTTTCCCATACATTGATTTACTCGTGGCGCACCGCCACGGAATCAGCACTGGCTGCCACAAATAGATTTTTCATGATCTCCATTTACATTTATATTTTACTGTTTAAAAATATCTTAATTCATTGTTGCAAGCACCCAGCGCGCCACCTCCCTTTCTATGTTGCATGCAGCCCGCGCCTCTCTCTCTCACATAACAGTAAAAAGGTGGCGGTGTTTTCAATGTCCGTTCCTCCGTATACTTTCTTTTTCGCGTAAACGTCAACAGTCACAGATTTTACTGACAGAGAAGACGGCGATGACTTGACGAAAGGTTAGCATTAGTGTTTCCCACACACACGTTCTCTCCCTCTCTATAATGCGGTATGCCTGCGCACGTGTATTGTAGTAACTTTGTGTAACAGTTACTGTGTATTCTCTCGTATTTCTGAATTTGCACCAAATTGTCTGCGCTATACGCGACAATAAAACTCGCATTTAAATAAAAAAAGACATTGATGAGAAGAGCAACAGCAGTAAGACTTCAATGTAAATGTATGGTGATTTATAGACCAGCTGTAAACATACACGTACATTTCGTAATTTCCTGTTATTTTTCGGGTTTCTTTCAAATATAAAAGCGCTTAAGCATTTATTTGCATTCTAGGCGAAAAAACAAGTCAGTGGCAAGTCAGTTCCTGAATACCACGACACACACTTTAAAAAGTCACAAACTTTAAAAAGTCAAATTCACAGAACTCTACCTGAAACTGACGTTCTCCCCAAACTGAAATTAAACACAGTGTTTTGAGTTTTTCTCGTCTGTGTCATGTTGTTATCAAGAAGCAACGTGCACATGACGTCGACGAGAGAGGTGACCTGCTGCGCAATCGAGTTACCCCTCCCACTTCTGAATGTTTTACTGAGATTTCTAATCCCGTCCGAATTGACCATCAATATTACAGATGTCCTGTGGTAAAATTACACTACGGCATCTACAACTGTAAAACTAATCCCATCCGAATAGGGTTATAGTCTGCTCATTTTATGTCTGACAACAGAACTGATAATATGTAAATAATAGCAATCAGTTGTGTTAAAATGCAATATAACGTGACAGATCAAAGATCAGAAGTGAAACATATTTCAGGTGCCAACACTCGATCAAAGCAAACACGTGATGACATCACATATATGCTAATTACCGTGTGACGTCATCACTGCCACAAGTCTCTCAAAATCCTGTGGGAAACACTGTTCTGGCTTCCGAGGATGCATTCTTGACATTGAGAAACACCTTCGGATACATTTAAATTGGGCCATGGCCATCCGGGGCTAAGCCCCAGCACATAGGCTGAATGTCTCGCTCTGCTCAGCACCAGAGTACGTGCTGCGCTGGTGCATTGTCACAGAGTTGTTGAATGTTAAAATAAGGTGAATTAAATAAAAAATAAGGAACATCCTGGATCTGTTTTTTCGCTGTTTTTTATTCTTTTTTTATGTATTATAGAAGTATCAGATCGGGACTCGGTATCAGCATATACTCAAAATCAAATGACTCGGACTCTAGGGCAAACAAACCTGATCGTGACATCTAATTTGATAACAATCGATTATGAAATTCGTTGTCAATTCATTTAAGGAACTTTTTCTTCGTACAATGACAGCTGCACGTATATCAGGTGTTTCTTCTCACCTTGCGATAGCACAGACATGCATCCGCTTCATACAGCAACAGCTGCATGCTCAAAGTCAAGCATACAACGCAAGATTTACGCTCAAAGTCAGCCACTTTTTCTTCCTTAAATGCGAGCTCCACGTTTATCAGGCACTTTAAACTGCGTTGGTCACACAGTTTGGTTACTTATTTAGCTATAATAAGTAAAAGTTCTAATTAAGTAAATATTTAGGTTTTTATCGGATTATAAAAATAATCGCTAGTTGCAGCCCTACAATCTCCTATAACCAAAGTGTTTGTGAAATGTCTGTACTCTGTAGCCTCAGAGTTACTGCTGTAGAAAGAAGCTCTGGCTAAGCTCTGCTGCACCGACACAGCCATTTGTAGGTCAACACAAAGTTTTATCTCTCTCCTCACTCTGTGGGTGTGCGTGCGTGTGTTTGTGTGCAGGAGTGCAATGATTCAGCGCTAATGGGCAGCTTCACACAGCTGCTCTCTCTCTCGAACCAAAAACTGAACACCACATCTGAGGTCAAGGAATAGCAAAAATATTAAAGTTTTAACAAAAACACCAACTGACCACTGTGGTGGCTCACGGATCAGTTCTTGCTCCTTTTCTCTTCTCAATATGTACAACTGCTCTATGCACATGACTTCTTATACCATTGCTAGGCAGATGCCATGCAACCCATCAATAAAACACCATTCCTCACCACTCAAACTGGATCTTCACCACTCAAACTGGATCCTCAATTCAAACACCTATTAAGTCTGTAAGTGTGCACTCACATTAGGGCAAACCCAACCAAACCGTGCCCCATCACGATATTCCCCCCTCCCTACCCTATCGCATGCACTCACACTGTACTTTGAGCAATCCGAGCCTGAGCACGCTTTCATCATTAGGATGCAATCGTTTTAAAGAAAAAACAGGAATTAAAGTACAGTCTTTACACTGAAGCCCATCGTAATGTTAAGTAATGGTAAGTTATTCGGAGTCGTTGGGTGCACGACGACACACAGCCCTCTCAAATCATATTGCTTAGTTAAAATGTCGCGTGTACAGCTCAGACGTTCACATAACCCTGCTGTGCGCATCAGAAGGTTTTTACGAAGGCAGATGAAGAAGAGTGGCCGCGCAATTTGACGTCTTTCCTTTTGAACCGCACTCTGACGATCAGATCATCTTAAATGTATTACCAACACGACAACAACCGCTTGGTCATTCAGGTACGTGCTATACAGCATTAGGAAAATCAGATCTTTCCAATCTGAGCATGCTATGCAGCTTATGACGCTTTTCCATTGGGTGGTTTGACTATGTTCGGCACGACGCAGCTTGGCTCACCTTTGCTTTCCCTCTGTAGTTTAGCATCGCTTCAAAGCGACTAGGATTGTAGACTTATCGTTAAAGTTGTGTAGCCCGCATCTACTGCTGTGACATCATTGTAAGTGGTAAGCTAAACGGTAAGTTAATCTTGCATTTAGCAATTATGCTGGTAGTTACTATTCTCTCTGACTAATCAGTGATCCGCAGTGTTTACACATTTACATGTCACGTTTCAGTATCGGTACTAGAGTTGTGACTTTAATTAAAACATATGGCCGATAACGGGCCTCAAGACGATAGTTGGCATTCCTACTCGTTATAGTTTTAAATTATAATTCTGCTATTATTATTATCCTTATCATAGTTTAACAATCACACTGTGCATTATTTGTTTTTCCTTGCATAAAAGAGCTTGTGGGCTTCCTTTGCACGTGAGAGGGCTTGTAATGTGCGCGCCTCGGACTAATCCTCACACCTGAACGCACACAGCAGCACAGGACTTCTTCTGCATCTGAACTTAAAATGCACACGACTCTGACTGTGGGTTCACACCAGCCACATTTGAGGTGTCAAATTTGCGTCCACCGTGTCTAGTTTGCCGCTTGAACAGTTTCCGTTTACTTGCTTCATTCGCGCGTGAAATTCTAGTCATCCAGACATTCACGCGGAAATTCACGTCATGGGAGGGGCTTCTGCAACTCCGCTCGCTTCCTGTAATCACGTCACTAGAGCAAGCTCCTGGTTGGTTAACGTGGAGCGTTTTTTAGTCAAAGTTCACATTTTTCAACTCGTGTGTTTGCCACAGCAACGCTCAATTCAGGCCAAAGCAGTGACCATAAAAAAGATTAGACCTAATGTCCGTTCCAAAATACAGGCTGATAAAGATTAGGAAAAACTACTTGGGCTTATTAATTATCATTAGCATGCATATATTACTGCTTTCAATTAGAAGTCCTACACAACCATTCATTGCAATCAGTTAGGGTGGAAGCATCAAAGTGATTGTGCAACACCCAAACAGCTTTAAAAAATTATGCAAAACCTGTCGACCAGCACTGGTTTTAGAACAGGAGCTCCAAAAATCTTCCGGTGGCATAACTGGAGTAAAAGCCAGTTACACAGGACATTGCAACTCAAAACACATGTGAGTGGCTGCATAAATTTAACTGCTGATAGGACAAAGGTTTTTGGCCATCAATACGGTACTTTGACACACAATCTACTTTCTCAGACGCTTATCTTACCTTTTAGTGTGTCTTGCTCAGCCCTCATGATGTCAATCAGAGAGTTCTCCAGAGAATGCATGCTGAAGCCATCGAATGATCGGGGACGATCCTGTTTGGGAGGGGAAGAGGACAACGGCTATCAGACAACAAGAAACAATGATGGCATTTCTCAGATCCCTAAGCTCAGCAGGAGTATCCCTTTCATCTACAACAGACAAAGCGATTGTGCTTTTGTTCCTTTAAAGAGAAATAAATAAGAAAGTAACAAATGAGAGGTGTAACAACTACTGGCTCGACCTATGGATTAAATGACAAGTCTAATGATTGGTGTGATCTTAAAGGTCAAGAAACTGCTTGAGAACAGAAGCAGGGGCTTTTTGATAAAATTTGATAAAAACAGATTAAGATTCTACTTGACATTCTACCAGAGTTACAGGATTATTTTATTATATGAAATCTAAGTGAAAAAATGATTAGAAATTTAGATTAATGATTCAGCACTAGGGGTGCACCAATAAATGACGATATGCAGTAATAATAACTATTCTGAATCACACAGGCGATATCATTCACAGCTATTTCATGTACTACGGCTTTGATCAGTAGGTCCTTATGGATCTGAAATCGCCGTTAGTTTGAGTCGTTTATAACATGCATTAGAAAAAGAAACACTCGTCAAAAATACTCAATATACATATTCTTTATTATCATGAAAATACCTAAAAAGGTTTGAAGAAGAGCAATATAAATATATCCTTAAACCATTTTCCTGGCGCTACGTGTCATAGATGCGCGTGTATGGTTCTTCGTCTACAGCGCATATCTGCACGAGAGTGCCCCCTGGCTTTTGGATGTAGCGGCATTTCACCGTAATTCATTGAAAAGCATAGCAGGTATCGTCGGCATAGCAGGCAACTCATGTCAGGTTTAACACTCTTTTACTGTCCTCCACTTATAATATATTGTAACAATCCAAGGCATTTGTGCTTTACAAAGAAAGTGTATAAAAAAAGGAACGGCAACATTTTTAAAACAGGTTTTCTGAAAACTTCACCCATTTGGCACTTGCCAAAAACAGATAGCTTTAGTCCACACGTACACCATTGTTTGAGCCAATGTTGGGATGCTCAACCAAACAGCAGATTTGATAGCACCACAGGTCCACAGTGTTTACACTATTAGGGAACAAGCAATTTTAAAACTGCTGACTTTACAGTGTTTGAAAATTAAGCTAGGAAAAAGACAGCATATAAAAGAACTGTAAAGAGTGTGCTTCAAGACTAAGACAACCCTTTAATAAGCCAATAAGCCTCTTTATTTTTTACAAGAGGCGATATAATGGCAATAACACCTTTAGAAACGTTTCAAACACAAGGCTTTACTAAAAATAGTGCACCTCCCTTGTATTTGTCAAAACAAGCAAAACACTATACCAAGGTCAAACAATACGCGCTTATTATTACACAAATAATTCATAGCTTGAGTCCAGGTAATGTAGTATACCTGAGCTTCAACATAACAGCTTCTAGTGCCCAACTAGACTGGAGGGTGCCGTGATTAACCACACAATCTGCTCATGCTCAGTCACGATCCGGCATCTGCTGGGATCTTCAGAGCAGCACTCATCCCCCTCAGCTTAGAGAGGATGTGCGCTCACGCAGTGCACTTATGCTACAGCGCAGGGCTGGAACACCGAGAGCGGGCCAAAGGCCATCTTCAAATAAACGCATACTACACTCCACTAAGAGCCTTTTGATGAAGAACCGGCCACATAATGATTGGCACCATCAACAGCCAAACCATGTCTTATTAAAAAGGTGTTAATAAGCACACCCTGCTAACGGGAGAGCTATTTTGGGTTTAACTATAATTAGCCTGTGCACAAGGCTTGCTGACTCAAGGTCTTTACCCACCAGGGGCATGTTTTCGGGTCATCAAAGTTCACATACAAAAAGTCAGCTGAGAGCATTCAGAAAAGGACCTTGATGAAACACCCTAACTCTAGTAATTAAGCGCGGCATGTTGCGTATTTTTGGGAATGACATTAATATAAAATGTCACATTAAACGAATGAAAACAGGGAAGGGGGATGGGGTGGGCAACGGAGTATTGATTTCATTTTTTGTCACGGTGAAAGGTATTTCAAAGCCGTCCACATTAAATCACTTGTAAAGCCTATTAATCCGGTCTATCCACACGGTTGGGAAGGCAGGGGGTATGGAAACTTTCCACAGTGGAGCGGCTCTGCTGATAAAGTAATTAAGGTGTAGAAAGAGCTCTCGGTCAAAGAGATGGCATGAAATAACCATGACCGTTGCGCTCTGGATTCTATTTCAGATCTCTTCCCATTAGAGAACTTTATCAATGGTATTTTATCATATTAAATGTACAAGGTTTTCAATAGACAACTGAAGGACATGAAATATAAGCATCTACTTAGGAATGTCCAGAATGAATCGGTAACTAGACAAAACATACATTTTGAAATTGCTGTCCACGCTAAAAATTTAATATGTAAATTAAGGGTATTCAACTAGAGAAATCATTTATTTTCTTCCAGTACAGCATTAAATAACCATTACAATATGCACTGTAAAATTATAATTCAAATTGAACTAAAACACTTTAGTCCAAATAGTATTTATCTGTTTTTTTTTTACATTAACAGACCTGGAATTTTTGATTTGCTTAGCACGTATACGTTTTTAATTGCATTAACCAGACTCAGCGTTGTGCTCCAAAATTTAGTCGCCTGCTGTGAGCTGAGACCTGTAAATATTTGACTACCCAATACACATTATGTCATGACTTGTCAGAGAGATTAAGCACATAACTCGACTAAGCAAAGCCTTGAGCTCAATTATAGCAACTACCCATGTAAACGTACTCGTTGTATAGAAGACAGCAGCTTAGACGGGTTGCATTATTGCATTATTCATATAACAAAAGGTGAATAAACAACAGAAATGCCATTTTAGGATTAACACCACAAACAAGTTTCATAAACGAATCGACTAGAAATGCCAGAAAAAAGCACTTTGGGTGTTTGGCCAAATAAGCAAAGACCAAATAAATGTTCCATATTAATTTTTTTATTACGAGATCAAATAGCAACCAGCAAAGAGCGAGATGCAGATATGCTTTATAAATGCAACAAACATATTAAAGCTTCCGAGAAAGATGCTTTTTTGCTATTTGTGGCCAAATATATATTGGATTTAACGTCATAATGTAAAGTGTAACATTTAATATTATAACGTTTATAATCCTACCCAATTCCTACACTGTTAACCCAGAAATTGTCTTTACTCAAACAATCAAGGAAAAATCATTAATATTTTCTGTTTTGAAGCCAAAGCTTAAAAAGTTTAGTTGATTTAACTGTTAACCTTACAAAATCTATTAAACTAAAACATTCAAGTAAAAATAACTTAAAATTATTAGTTCATGTTGTGAGGAATACCCATAATCCTTTGCGCCTGACTATTTAGATTATTTTTTGCTTTTTCACAAATTAAAAACTGATAAGAACTTTCTCTATTCAAATATTTGTTAATAAAATGTCATATAGGTTCAAGCTCTTATATTATTGATGTTGTTTTGTTGTAAATGATAATTTTATTGTATTTCTCTCCACTGTACTTACAATGTATGTCAAAACACATGTTTTGTGTGTTTCTGTGGAGAATCACGTTTATTCAATGATTGACTTAAAGTCAGTCATTAATTTTTGTTATAATACCATTTATAACATCAAAAGTAATTTAAAGTGATAAAAACCAAAGTTATATGCAACAGGTTTCCTCACACATTTCTAGTAATGTCATCTAATCTGGGTTAAGAGTGCATTGGAAGAAATTAAAACATTAAGTACATTAAACTTAAAATTAATTGTTATTTCAACCAGGCAAAATCTACTTTTTTAGGGCAACGAGTTTCCATAAATTTTTTAGGTTCAATCAACCTGTATGGGCTTACAGTGTAGTAATACTTAGAGATACTCAAAAAAGTAAGATATTTTGAGGAATGTTTGTAACCAAACCGATCAGAAGTTCCATTGCTATCCATAGTAAACAGAAGTGGAAGCCAATGGGGCTTCCGATCGGTTTGGTTAAAGGGGCACAAGACTTTTTTAAGATGTCAAAAAAATCTTTGGTGTCCCCAGAGCACATATTTGCAGTTTTAGCTCAAAATACCATATAAATAATTTATTATAGCATGTTAAAATTGCCACTTTGTAGGTGTGAGCAAAAATGTGCCGTTTTGGGTGTGTCCTTTAAAGGGACACAAGGCAGCATTTTAATGTTAATAAATCATCTTCGTAAGTCGATATATGGTTAAATGACTCATTACCGGACGAATGAAGTCTCTCTCGCCCGCCCCATACCCCACTTGCAACTTCGCTGTATCCGACCCGGTGTCCTTCAGTCTCGCAAAGTCTCAGATATCGCGAGAAGCAGTATCACTTTACAGCAAACAACACAGAGGCAGGCGAGCTAAACACGGCTAGCGATTGTTGCAAATGGCAGAGCCGGGGGAAAAGCATCGAAAACCCTTGACGGAAGGGAAGCATAACTGGATT
The DNA here is from genome assembly GCF_027580225.2 of Misgurnus anguillicaudatus. Lineage (NCBI taxonomy): Eukaryota > Metazoa > Chordata > Actinopteri > Cypriniformes > Cobitidae > Misgurnus > Misgurnus anguillicaudatus. The sequence goes on from NC_073345.2 coordinate 15,114,530, forward strand.
GGAAATAAGCTGATAAACTTGGTTCCGAGGGGGGAGGGACAACAGTTCGTTTTTACGACAGTGTGTTTGAAAGCATTTACTTTCAGACACTAGGGGGAGCTCGCAGAGAAATATTACGCAGACTTGCCTGGTTTCCCTTTAAAATGCAAATGAGCTGATGATATTCAAACACTGATCACAATGATGGTGGTTTGTTGCAATTAAAACTAAATTGTGCTTTTCTCTTCACTAAATGGCAGTGCTGTGGTTGGATAGAGCAGATTAAGGGGAGGTATTATTATAATGAGGGCTCCTTATGACATCATAAGGAGAGCCAAATTTCAACAACCTATTTTTTCATGTGCTTGTAGAGAATGGTTTACCAAAACTAAGTTACTGGGTTGATCTTTTTCACATTTTCTAGGTTGAAAGAAGCACTGGGGACCCAACCATAGCACTTAACATGGAAAAAGTCAGATTTTCTTGCCATGGCCCCTTTAAAACATCCTCAAAATATCTTCCCTTTTGTTCATTAGAACAAAGATATTTATACAGGTTTTTAAAACATGAGGGTGAGTAAATGATGATAGAATTTTCATTTTTGGTTGAATTGTCCCTCTTAAATGTAACTACTTAAATAAGTATTAATAAGCAGTAATTATGAGTCTATTGTGGCAAAAAGAGTTAATGGTTAGTTAACAGTGAGAATTGGCCCCTAAACAGTGTACAGAATCATTTATTATGTAGTTTTATTTTTTTTTATTGGAAAGAATTAAGAGAGACTTCTTTTTGCCTATCCTTGTATCATTTATTAAACATGATTTAGAAAGTAATTTAGTAATAATGAAATACTTTTCGAAAATAGTAATTACATGGTTATTAATTACTATTTTTGAGTAACTTCGCTAACACTGGATATAAAAACAGAGAAAGCTGGAGATGCATGATAATGGCTTAAATCTACAAAGCAAAAGTCTTGGCAAATACATAGTGCCCTTACAAACACACTGGAGCGTGCATATAATATTAAAGAATTAAATTTTCAAAAAGCATACATGTAAATTAACATTTGCATGCAGTTCAAAAAGTAAAGTAAAAAGAAAGTGTGTCACATTGGGCATTTGTGCAGCCAAATCCTCTGTTCTGTAAAATAAAGCCGAGCAACAGATGACTATTTGCCGTGGGCACCTGCGCCCCATATCAATAGCCAAACAAAAGCTGGCCTTGCCAATAAAACAAACAGCTTTAAAATGTCTCCATGTCTGTTTGATAGCTAACTGAGCCCTGGGCACATAACAGCCCGTTTATGCAAAAAAGACACACTTCCCATCAGCCATATTTGTTTTTCTGTTTTCTTTACAGTGTCTTCAATCATCTAACCTCATCACGATACCCATCTTCGCCACTATGAATGGCATGTCCCATTTCTCATTTCTCTCAGAGCAACTGCTTAATTACACATCTCACCAGCGCCTGTTCATGTGCGAGTCTGTCAATGTGCAAACGTGTATGCGTGCGTCCAACCCCCTCCAGAGACAGCCTTTGCTTTCACACCAAACATCAGATATTCTTGGCTGAGAGTACACAGAGCCTGTGGAAACTTCCAGCGACATTATGCAGTGCTGGGAATCACATCACGTATTCAACCAGCTGGACCGAATAGCTGCGAATAAGAGCCGCCTGTTCTCAGCAGTTGAAGCCACAGGTCCTTAATGCTATCAAATACCTTTAGTTTGTTAGTTTTACACAGAACACAATGCATTTTAAGCACAAGACTTCTGGCTGACCCAAGTTCCTGTACCAGACGATGACCTTTGTGTGCAAATGGCTCAATAAGAGGATCTTGAAGGCACCTGTTCCTTTGAATCAAGTGGAAAGTATGTAACATCCGGGACATTTAAATGGTTATACCCTTACACAAATAAGGGTCGATGGACCATAGAAATGGCAATGTTTATTGCAAAGCTGGATGTATAGCTAAAAGACCATTTTGGTGATTCCAGCAAATGTGTGTCTTATAAAATAGACACCAGCAAAGTCACTCGTCATAAATTAAATTAAGGTTTTGACAACAAAACCTTGATCGACAAATTACAAGGACTAGGTCACATGCAAATTTAACAAAGCTAAAAGAAACCCTCAGAACTCAGCTGTTTGTCCTTGGTCTTTTGTGGGTTTAATATAGTATGCAAACAATACTTTTGGTTCAAATACTGCCAAATATACTGCCAATGCGTCCATTTCTGTGCCTATCACACTATCCTTATTACATGTAGACACCAAACAGTAGTGATTTTAGCACATCTCTAGCATTTTAACACATACTGTATTGTAGTACTGCTGTTGTAAACAAAATGTAATGAGCCATTGCAATAATGTCCCATTTAATGTTGTATCAACGTAATGTTCAGTTATAAATCTGATACTCTCAATCAAACTATCTAGGTACTAGGGATGAAAAGCCCAAATTATACTATCAGAAACAAAACGCATCCGACACAAATTATATAGAGGCAATCAAACGCTTAATGAAGATATAAAAACCCAGTGTCCATTTTGTAATTATTTGCTTTGTAGGATTAGCATAACACCATCGTAGACAGCATCATCGTTAGCAGCTGATGTCAGCTACTAAAACCTTACAGTGCTGTTTAGAAAGCAAAACAGGCAGGGCCAAGTTAGTCATCCAAGCCTCTGGGCATTTTGCATTAGGCCTAACTCAAGCAGAATGTCACAAAATGCCAAGAGAGAACAGAAACGAACAAATTACAGATGCGTAAATGTGCACAAAACAATGATCCACGGGTAACAAGAAAGTTACGATTAGTGTTTTTTTAAAGCCAATTTCTAGTAAGCAGGGTGTCCATAAGCCAACACAATGCAGATAAAGAGCAGGCCAGTGCTGGGTGTCACACTTTTCATTTCAGTGAATATTTCTCAGTGTTTGCGTGACAACCTGCCCCGCCCTGACATTTACGAATATAAAATAATCTTATACCAAAAAGCAGTCTTTGAATAAAATCTACCTGAATGTATGTGTGTTTTTTGTTGTGTTCACATTTACTGACCTTCAGCTAAAATTATATTACTGGAGCCTACAATTTACATATTTAGGTTCACCACATACATAAACCGAAACATACAAAATCCCTGCTAGAGAAACTACAAGTGAATTGACTTTTGACAATAACCGTTTCCCTGTATCAAAAAGAGCAGTTTTGACAATCACTAAAACATAAAACATTGTTTATATGAATATAATTTTTATTTTAAAAAATATATAAAATTCAAAAATAAAGCTGTTGGCTTTATTGAGTTGTACCTCAAACACCAAAGAACATCAAAATAACTAGAAGATAAAATTTCCTGATCAATATATCATTTCATCAGTGCCAGTTTTATTAGCTAGATTGAGTTATCCGTATACGCACCTGGAAAGGGAATATGTTCTCGCTTCTGCTCTCATCCATCCAGGACTTTGGGTTGAAGCCGGGGCTGGTGCGGGAGTACTTCTGCTGAGGCATGTGGTTGTTGGGGAAAGTCTTCTTCAAAGGTGAGATGGAGTTGAGAGGCGTCAAGCCACCATTCAGGCCTCTGCGGTACTCGCGCCCCTGGGAGCCACCCCAACCACCGTAACCCCCACCTGGGCTCCAGGACGTGGATGAGGGAGAGGGCGAGGGGCTCTGATAGCTACCCCAAGGTGAGGGAGGCTTGCTCAGGTTGTTGGAGAGATGCGGCAGCTGACCGAAGGGGGCGCTGCGGTGGGGGAATGGCGGCGGGTGGGGGCTGGCAGGAGAACGACGATGCTGCTGGTGCTGACTGTGAGGGTGCTGAAAGTGGGGATGAGGCGGGTGATGCTGTGAGATCGGACCGATCTGCGGGGAGAAGTTACCACCGAAGCCCGGGCTGACGTGGTGGGAGAAATTCTGAAACAGCAAAGGGCCGTTGTTGGCCGAAGCGGCGGGGTTGAAGAAGCCCATGTCGTCGTTGATAATGGTGGAAGCGGTGGCAGGGATAGCGGCCGACCAGTTGTTGAAACTGGTCAAGGAGGAGCTGCTGGACTGGGGGGCCGTGCCCAGGCCTGAGGGCTCCTGATAGTCAAAGGGCGTCAGCACGGGTGACTCCAAACGCAGCTTCTCCTTGCCATTGGTCCCCTCGGATGACCCGTTCTCACCTTTGCTCTCTTCCGAGCGAGCCTTTTCGAGCTCAGAGATAATGACGCTCTCCTGGTGGCCAGGCGAGAGCTGCTGCTTGTCCTGGGTCTCTTGTAGCTCCTGTTGCTGGGCTTTGGGTTTCTCTGAGCCCAAAATCTCATCTTGCATGTTGCTGTGAGCAGTGGCTGCCGGGAACAGCCAGGTCGAGCCGCTACTGCTACCATTCCCGGCCGGGGTGCTGTTCATGAAAGCTGCAGGGCTGGGGGTGGCATTCTGGTGGTGGTGCGGCGGTTGCAGGTGTGGGTGAATTCGTACTGGGAAAGCAGACTTGTTGCCAGTGTTGTTTTGCACTAAGACTCCAAACCCGTAATCCCCCATTTATGTTCTCCAGTTTAACCTGGCTCCGACGCTGTTGTTTTTGCTTCCTATGTCCTGAAATAGAACACAAACACACATACACATATAGTTAAACCTAAAAATAAACAATGACGCAGTAGGACAGAGTAGAAGCTGAAACATAATTCTTGACACACTGGAAATACTGAATACAGAGAGACTATGTGGCACTACGTCAGTGAGTATATCAAAAATACGGACTGAAAAGAAAAATATAAACAACATCTTCAGGAAATGCATTATTTGACATGTCCAGGCTGTCAAGTATTACACAAGATTGTTTCTTGAATATTTCTGAAGTTATAAAGGTCTGTCAGGCTCTAATTATAGATTCGTGACGTCTCTTCAGCTAGCAGCTAGCAGGCTACCGGCTTATTCACCAGGAACTACTAAAAGGCTTCATATCCAGCGAAAGGCCATCTCGACCGTGTTTTTCTGACGCAGAAATAACACGACAAGGTACCTTACACGATAAAACACCGTCGCTGGAATGAATTAGAAACGCTGTGAGAAAAAAAGTCCTCAGAAATTTTCTCCCTTTTCAGCGGACGAACATTTTCTGTGTGTCGCGAGCCGAAAAATGATGACGTATTATGCTCTCGCGCATTAATAATCGCAATACCGCACGAGATAACGCGTATATAATGACATCGTACATTTCATATCGATGATCTTGCGTAAATACGTCTGTCAAAATCGAAAAATAAATCACTTTTCACCTTAGCGGCTGGTCCAGGCGATGACTGAGGACAGACACTCGTTCCGGTTATTATCGTCACGCAATACTAACGCAAAGGCTGCAATAAACTGATGATCTGGTGTTTTAAACTGGGGATCCGACACGAGTGTCTGCTTCTTTCTCTCTTTCCTCGTCTTGACGTGTCCTGCTTTCTCAATGACACAGCCCTGTCTCGCTTTAGCCAGCTGCTAACCTTTAAATCACTCGTTGAAACGATTCTACGTCATTGACGTCAATATAAAAGCACTAGTTTCGTTACTGATGAACTGCAATGCGCTCATTCGTCGTTTGCATTGTTAAATTTGCGTTTCTGTCTTATTTTTTTCACCAGCGCACTGCTGTTCCCCTTGCTGCGCTGCCGCTGCTGTCCTTCTCTCCACAGCGCAATCTACTGAAGCCAAATGACAAGGAGACCCAGTACACACACACTTCCGGTAAAAGGCCCTCCCCGTCAGGGTAGAGCACGCCCACGGGATGTCCCGTGCTATCTGTTCCACCCACGCTCTCTGTGAACGTGGCGTTTAATTGGCTCATGCTCATGTTGTTCACGCCTTCTTTTTCCTAATTTGGATGCGATTCATAATGATGTTTCTGCCCTTTAAGGTCATATGAGTAAAGAGGTTTCCGCCTTTACTACGTAAATCTCCTCCCTATAAGGTCAACAAGGCTTCTAAATATTTTGTAATTTTTGTAAAATTTTATATATGTCTGTATGTGTTTTTTGTGTATCTATATATGCTTCATCTGACATTTTATTATTTAAGGATACTTGAGCTGACCATTTTTTTTTAAAGAAAATATATGAATAATAAAGAAATATTAAGTTTTTCTTTCTTACTGGGCTGCTTAGAAAATAAAACTTGTAAATTTAAAAGTCTTAATGTTCACTTTGCTTGAATACTTTACTTAAAATTAGTTGTAAGGCTTATAGACGCTAAGGGAAGGATATTTATGCAAAATGTTTGACTTGTAAATGCCCCAGTGCCGTTTTCCTGCAATTCCTCTTGTTCCCTGGTGACAGAATTCTGTGCCATGTGTGAATGTGTGTCCTTTCCTGAGACCCTTGAAGGAATTGAAATCAGCAGGGGTGTCTTCTCTCAGTTGTGATGACACCTGCTTGCACCCTTCTTTGCTGTTTTAAGCGACCTGGATCAATCTCATTACCAGTGTTCCTGCAAACCGATGGGTGCGAGAGCAGGAAGGAGAGTGCCTTTGAATACAACAGCTGTGCCCTCAGACAAAGATCTCATTAAGGCCTGCTGCTGCTGTTTTCACTCCATAATGGCGCTCTTCCACTATCATCATTGTTTTATTTGGTCCGGGACTTCTCATAAAACCAAAGGTCTACAATGATAAATTGATACATGCAGAGATAAGCTTTTTGGGGTGAGGTCTTAGATTAAATAGATAACAACGTTATTTTGTGTATTTGGTATAATACAATGTGTTTGCGTGGTTTATGTTTAAAAAAAAAATTCCACATACATTTAATAGCTCCAGATTTCACTCTCTTCCTGAAACGCACGGATTTGAAAATCTCTGTGTCCCTGATTGGCCAGAATACCTCTGACATCAGCCGGAAATGTGATGCTCCTTACCATGTTTGAAAGATTTGCTCACAATGCAATGCTAACAGGAGTTTACTTACAGACTGTGAGTCCAAAGCGGGAGAATTTATGATAATGTCGCTCTTGTCAATGTCAACAGGCCTATAAAGTAAACTGTTGCTTATAATCCGTGTGTTTGTTGTAGTCCAAGAAAAGAGATTTACGTTGGAGACGATAACTCGCGTCATCGTTTACTCTGGGGTATGTACCTTTTGCATATCGTAAACATGTACTTAAATACACCAAAGGAAATGTTAAATCGTGAATCGGACCATTGGTGCTCTTTAATTGACGCGTTGTTACAATTTTGGAGTGGTGTGCTTTAGGCTTACGTCCTATGTGTAACCATAAATCACCCTTTACATTGAAAAAGGATAAATGAAGCTAGCCTAGCTATGCAAGAAATCAGTTCCCCGGGTCAATGGTTACGTATACAGTTCAGCATCATTATACAAAATAATTTTAATAATCAGAGTCATATTAGAGAAAAACATGTTTATATGATTATATTCATGCTTTTGGCAGTGAATGATATTAAAAGTGACTTTAAATGCATTCAAGATAGACATTTTCACGCATTCACTGAGAATTAAACCCATCATTTTGGCATAGCTAGTACCCAGCAAGCAATTTTGCATTTTAAAGACCTCATATAGCCATCCAAACACAGCACAGACCCTAGGCTAAAACAAGGCAAAATTTCGGCTGTCAGTGAAAACTTAATACATGTCTAACAATAGCCCAAAAAAATCATTTTAGATTTGGCAAATGCTTTTATCTGAAGCAACTTACAGTGCATTACAGGGCCTACATTTTTATCAGTATGTGTTTCTGCGATTTGAACCCATGACTTTTTGAGCTGCTAATGCAATGTTCTACCACTGAGCTATACAGGAGCATAAGTAAAGTAAAATAAATGAAATTAAATAAATAAATGAAACCAAACATCTTGTAATCACTGTTGACTTTGCTTACATGCTGTAATATAATACATCATCGCACAAGTTATTTTGGCAAAACCCAATTATTTTGTAACCAAATTCAAGTTTATTTTGGCAAGAAATGGGTTACTCGTAGCCAGACCATACACTCTAAAATATTGTGCTAAATCATAATTTAATCATATAATCATAATCATATAGGGGAACCATTTTTAGTGCTATATAGCACCAATAAAGCACCTATGAAGAACCATATTGCACCACTATAGCACCAGATATGGTCATGGTTCTAGACAGGTGCTACATAGGTGCTATATGGCACTTAAAATGGTTCCCCACGAGCCAGTGAACCACTTTTAGTGCTATTTAGTCTTTGTTTTTGGAGTGTATCGGGTCCATGGCCATGTGTTACATCCATTTATATAAATTGTTTTTGCTAACAAGATTTTTAAAATGCAGACTTTGGGTTGTATCTTCTTTTGCTGGCTCAGAAAAGTTCTTTGGCATTAAAATCCCAATATAGATTTATATTCTTTTCTTTCTTAACCACTCATCTACCATGAATTAGGAAAGTTTAATAGTAACCCAAGTGAAATTGGCAATTAACTGTCACTTTATACCTATTCCTTCAAATCTCCCATATCCTCTCCAGCACAGGGTTTACAAAACGAAGTTTCGGGTGTTTGGGTCGATCGCTGTGACCATGCAGAGGGGTCCATTGGAGTCCATTTGATATCTGCACTTCTCTTTTAATGTGAAATGAAGATGCTAGCGTGTTGGTAAATGGATTTAAGGGAGAGACAAAACCTGTCCGACTGGCTTTAATGGAAACACACCTTTTCAGCCGAGCTCACATAACCAGCATGCAAAATTATTCAGGCTGACAAGCACATTTACATATATTAGGACTATTTGAATGTGGTTTGAAAAAGCAGATGTTCACTTGTGTCTCGCTGTAAAGATTCAGCCTCTGCATTTGCGACCCTGGCTGGTTGGTCTCTGGTTTCATTCGCCGCAGCGCCAGCGATGAATAAAACATTGAATCCATTAAAAAATTAACCACCCCTACCTAAGGCATAATTATGGCACAATGTGAATACGTTCCTCAAAAGGGGAGAATGTAGTCGTAATGAAGATGCATTGTGTCATTTTGTATGCCGTTTAAATATTTAGCTAGCATACACATGCCTAAACAAAAGTTGTAAGTAGAACACACAACCGGGATTGCATTTGCAGTTGCAGCTTTATTTAAGCCAACAGGAACAGTCGAGCCAAAATGGCTGCGTTGTAGCTCACATTTGCTTTAGTCACCCATCCCTGGATGTAGTTTTGTAATCCTTTTTATTGACCTCCATTATTTTTGATACCTTTCTAAATAAAGCTTGGCATGCAAATGCTACATGATTTATCAGTCTGGTGTGGCACTCACTGCATTGGGCCAAATCGTGCGCACATTGTTCTCCGTCTATTTGTTCTCGCCGGACTCCCTGAGGGATAAAATCCTAATTAAGCTGAAGAGGCCGAGCAGTCAGTTGCGCACCAATCCCGCTTATGGGAAGGAATGCGGCTAGGCGAGCGCGTCAGAAATGCATTTAAGATTTTATTAGTCCTCTGGGCCCGAGTCGAATAAATTGAATGAACAGCAGGCCGGCATACGTTTGCGTATTTGTACGAGTAAAACCTAGAAAGCATAATTGTCCAGTTGAATTTATGCGATTGTCACGGCACCTCAGACCATCCCAGTACTAGATGTTATCCTACAGATGTTCAATGTCAATTTAACATGCAAGTTTGTAAGTTAAAGCACTGACTGTGTGCCGAAACAAGGGTTAAGCTACAAAATCATATAACTCATTCCCTCCGAAGCCCCCCAACCCCACAAAACGCTGATACAGCCGATCAGACTGGGTGGCCAGTGGCAAAATGCTGAGTCAGTCTGGTCTGCACCATCCTCCCCGGCAGAGATGCTCGGAGTGCAGCTTCATCAATAATGAAACGTTCAGCCAGCCGAGAGCCACAGCCAGGACTGAAGCTTTTAAAGAGCATGTCATGGCCCGCTGCAGTATTCAGACCCCAGGGACGGTGTGGCACTGCAAAACTTCTGTCTGATCAGTCTGATATCAGAAAGGTCGAGAGATGGTCGAATAATCGAAAGACCGCCGGACATTTTGTGATCGAAATATTTAAAAAAAAGTTATGATTCAAACACAATATTACTTCCAATCTAGGAAATTTATATTGTTCCAGATTCCCATCCATTTTTATGCTCCTCGAGCTTTTCAGCATTCTTGAAAAAAATGCAAAATGAGGTGGTTTCCCTAGGCTTAATAAAGCCTAATTTTCCTCACAAGTTTGTTAGTGCCCTACTTAACTGTTCCTGCTTGTGTCTGCTCTGAATTCAGTAACCAGAATGAAATTACAGTGAGACAGTGAGATGTTTTACAATACCACAAAAATTAAAGATCGGTTTAAATATTACCCTTAGACAGAGCTGTAACCATGCATCACCAACATTATTAGAAGCACGTTTCCCAAAGAAACACATTACGTTTTCTGAGGTTTATTTCTAAATTTGGTCCCCTCCCAAATGTGATTATCTGGTTTCTTTCTTGCCCTTTGGACCACACTGTTAGCAAAGTCAGCACTTATAAGTTTGCACATTTTCTTTATACTGTACAATGAATATATAGTGCCAATACATAGTGTGGTTGTCACTGCAGATACCTCAGAGGCATCGCAATCATTACAGTTGGTTTGGCTGTGCTCTGTATTTAGCTAACTATCTAAACCTATCCAAACTTTCTAATGTCTGCCCTAATTCAAGATCACAGTTCTATACATTTTTATTGAATGAATTGGAAACCTGTGTCTTAAATCTCTGTGAATAAATGCACGTTAGTTGGGAAGTGATTTTTTGTAAAAGGTTGACTGAATATGTTGCCAGGTGAGCTTTGTTTTGTGTTAAGAAGGGGTGCACACCCGTTGAAAAGTGCTGCGCCATGTTACGTTCCATGTAGGACAACTTATAGGTATTGCACATAGGAAGTGCAAATTTAAGCTTAGTTAGAAAGTCTACTTCCAGATGCAAAATTCTATGTTAATCATTAACGATTTGGGAGAAATAAGATGTTATTCAATGTTAAACTATGTGAGTGGTGTGGCAGGGATTTGAGAAGCATCCAAAGTCACAACTCGGTGTGCGTCCCCCTTTAGTGTTAAAGGAAGATTCCACTTTTTTTGAAAATATGCTCATTTTCCAGTTCCTCTAGAGTTAAACTTCAGATTTTTACTGTTTTGGAATCCATTCAGTCGATCTCCGGGTCTGGCGGTACCACTTTAATATAGCTTAGCATAATCTATTAAATCTGATTAGACCATTAGCATTGTGCTCAAAAATGACCAAAGAGTTTCGATATTTTTTCTATTAAAAACTTGACTCTTTTGTAGTTACATTGTGTACTAAGACCGACGGAAAATTAAAAGATGTGATTTTCTAGGCCGATATGGTTAGGACTATATTCTCATTCTGGTGTAATAATCAAGGACTTTGATGTCGTAACATGGCTGCAGGAGGCGCAATGATATTACGCAGTGCCCGGAAATAGTCCCCTGCTATTGAAAGTTACCAAGGAGAATATTTTCAGACGCTGCGTAATATCATTGCGCCTCCTGCAGCCATGTTAAGGCAGCAAAGTCCTTGATTATTACGCCAGAATGAGAATATAGTTCCTAACCATATCTGCCTAGAAAATCACAACTTTTAATTTTCCGTAGGTCTTAGTACACGATGTAACTACAGAAGAGTCAAGTTTTAAATGGGAAAAATCTCGAAAGTCTCATTTTTGAGCGCGATGCTAAAAGTGGTCCCGCCAGACCCGGAGATCGGCTGAATGTATTCCAAAACTGTAAAATCAAATGTTTAACTCTAGGGGAGCTGGAAAATGAGTATTTTCAAAAAAGTGGAGTGTCCCTTTAACACATACACATTTTTAAAAATCAAGGTGCTTTATGATGCCATTGAAGAACCATTTTGGTTGATAGGTTCCCTTAAGAACCTTTAACATCTGAAGAACCTTTCTGTTTCACAAAAGGTTCTTTGTTGTGAAAAATGGTTCATCGGAATATTAAAATGTACAGAAAGAAACGTCTGTCCTAGAGTGCCGATGTCCTGCAGATTTTAACTACAACCCTGATAACACCTTGCCTACCTGTAGTTTTCAGGTGATTCTTTTAGACCTTAATTAGTTGTTCAGGTGTGCTTGATTAGACATTGGCACTCCAGGACCGACATTGTCTACCCCGTTTTATGGCATCACTGTGAAGACCCTTTTTTTTATTAAGAGTGCATGGTTGTTATATTTGCAGAATCTTTGAAGACAACTATCAGAGTATTTTATAAAGTTTAACATGTCAGCTTTAGCGGTTATTTCCGCCCATATTGCAATATTACAACGTGAAACATTTCCATTATCTGATGGTATAATACTTCTATCTCAATGTGTTTTTCATACCCCCATTTCGATTCATTGATTACAGTGTGTGACCTTTTCATTGTCATCATGTGACTCTAGTGAAAAAGGATTGATTTTCCACCCAGCTATGTTCATAGATCTACGTACAGGGTTCACAATAAGGGCACCTTAGCTGGACTTGCTAAGATAAAGGACATAAATTAACCTTAGTGCTGACTTTAATATACTACTATAATATTTATTTTATTATCGTTACAGTTACTCTATGTTTATTATACAGCTTACCTTAAATTTCATTTAAAATCCTTTTTTGTGTAGCCTATGTGTTAATGCCCAAAATGAACTTTGTCTGAAATAGTTGGAATTACTCTTTTGCTTGTTGCTCAACAATATTGAGGCTGCCGGGGGATTTAGACCGATTTTTATGCTCTAGTTTTTTTGGGGTTTTTACTTTTACTTTTTTTAAAGAGTTTTAGAAACCCTTTTAATAAGGAAAGTGCCAAAAAATTCAGAAATAAAAGAGAAGTTTACTAGGTAACTTGTATTACAGTAAGTACATGTAGTTACAGTATTTAGTGTATGTGTGTGCGTGTGTGTTAACACATATACTGTAAAATAAAGGGAAACCCTTAATTGTGTATTTTAATGTTATAATAAGTTAACATTGCCTAAATAACATACTGTGGTGTTATAAAGTATGATGCAGTTATAGTACTAGATGATAATACAATAGTACTTTGATATATACCATGGTAATCACTATAAACTATACACATAGTCCATGGTTTTACAGAGCTACTTTGACGTTTGTCAAAAAAATGGTTAAAACGTATACATATAGCGCATGACATAAAAATGATGCTTTTAGCTAGAATTTTGCTAGTGTAGCCTATACATTCTGTCTCTTCACATGATGTCAATCATAAATATACACTGAAAATAATGGCCAATTGAACATCTTTCTGCTTTACAGCAATCTTTTAACATACAGTACAATACACAATGCCACATCGCCCACAATTTTTCTTTGTTTAATTTGTAGGCCCCAGCTAGAGACAGATGGTGTGATGCCATACATCAGAGCAGCAATCTGCACTCCCATCAAACATTTACACATTACCTCCCTTTCTGCAGCACACACACACACACACACAAATTCAAGTGCTACCCTGGTAAAGTACCCTGTTTATCCCAGTCCTATTCTCACTTAGCTCTGGATCTCCGTGAATTCCCCTTCCCCCTCTCCTGCTTTCCTGATCATTCCCAGCTCCTGATAGAAGCTCCGGGAATGCTGCCGAGACTCCCTCATGTGGGAGTGAATGGGTCATTTAAAGGCCAATCAAATTAATACATATACAGATGTACCTACATTGATTATATGAAAAGACATCAGTTATGTGCTCGTCCAGATATCTCTAATGCTAAAAGAAGGGAGCGTGCCTCATTTAGTATCATACACCTGAATGTGTGTCAATTGGCCACATGACATTTTGTGATGAATTGAGCGGCCATTTGAAGTCACACTATTGACAATGCTATTTGTTTGGTGTATTATATATACACTTACAGTGAGTACAATGGTATTACTATTTCCATGATCTAAAAAACTATTTTACCATAATTTTTGTAATAATGCTATCATGCACACTTAAAAATAAAGTTGGTACAAAAGGTTCTTCATATGCCATAGAAGAACCATTTGGTTAAATTAACCTTTAAAGGAATAGTCTACTCATTTTCAATATTAAAATATGTTATTACCTTAACTAAGAATTGTTGATACATCCCTCTATCATCTGTGTGCGTGCACGTAAGCGCTGGAGCATGCTGCGACGCTTCGATAGCATTTAGCTTAGCCCCATTCATTCAATGGTACCATTTAGAGACAAAGTTAGAACTGACCAAACACATCAACGTTTTTCCTATTTAAGACGAGTAGTTATACGAGCAAGTTTGGTGGTACAAAATAAAACGTAGCGCTTTTCTAAGCGGATTTAAGAGGAACTATATTGTATGGCGTAATAGCACTTTTGGGAGTACTTTGACTCGGCGCAGTAACACCCTCCCTCTCCCATTATGAGAGTGAGAAGGGGAGCGGACTTTTCAGGCGAGTCGAAGTACTCCCAAGGGTGCTGTTGCACCATGGGATATGGTTCCTCTTTTGGGTCCGCTTAGAAGAGCGCTGCGTTTTATTTTGTGCCACCGGGCTTGCTCGTGTAACTACTCGTCTTAAATAGGAAAAACGTTGATGTGTTTGGTCACTTCTAACTTTATCTCTAAATGGTACCATTGAATGAATGGGGCTAAGCTAAATGCTATCGAAGCGTCGCAGCGCGCTCCAGCGCCCACGCGCACGCACACAGATGACAGAGGGATGCACCAACCACTCCCAGCCCAGGCAATAACATATTCCAATACTGAAAATGAGTAGACTATTCCTTTAAGTCTAAAGAACCATTTGTGAAACATAATGGAACCAGCCTGATCTCACAGGAATTTGTACATAGGCCTTTTTTATGAGTTGGCTAATTTGTATGAATTGGTATGAAATGCATCATACAAAAATGTACGATTATTAGAAAAAAACAATAATGAAACGCCGCCCCTAACTCAATGTCACGGGTGAAGCAAATCATACAAAAACGTACAAATGTGGTCATATGAATTAAAGAGCAGCTATTTCATTGCTAAAAAACAACGCTATTTTGTGTATTTGGTATAATACAATGTGTTTGCGTGGTTTACGGTAAAAAAAGCACATTATTTTCCACATACCGTACATTTTTGTAGCCCCAGATTTCAGTCTCTTCCTGACACTCATTGATTTGAAAAGCTCTGTGTCACTGATTGGCCGGCTAATCTGTACGTTGTGATTGGCCTGAATACCTCTGACGTCAGCCGGAAATGTGACGCTCTTTACCATGTTTAAAGAATCACACACAATACAATGATAACAGGAGTTAACTTACAGGCTGTGAGTCCAAGCGGGAGGAATTATGATAATGTCGGTCTTGTCTACATCAAGTAAACTGTTGTCTACAGTGCGTGTGTTTGTTGTAGTCCAAGAAAAGAGATTTACGTTGGAGACGATACCTCGCATCATCGTTTACTTTGGGGTTTGTACCTTTAGCATATTGTTAACATGTACTAATACACACTAACCAGTGATGCATGGGTCAATGTATATACAACCCGCACCCGTTTTCAACTAACCTGCCCGCAACTCCGACCGCAATATATATAAATTGTACCCGACCCGCTTCCTGGCCCGCATTTTTTAAAAGTAATAATTTTTAAAATACGCATCTTTATTTAAAACAACCTGACCAACCGCGACCCGAATATCATTACAAATATTTTTGAATGACTCGTAACCGAGTCTTATTTTGGATCAACCCGCGCATCACTCACACTTACACCCCAAAAGAAATTTAAAAACGTGAATTGGACAAAAGATGCTCTTTAACACAAATTAGTCACCTCGTAAAACACCAATTGTCATGAGATTGTGCTGAATGAAACATAATGTTAAAGGTTTTGTATAAAGCCAAACACCCAAAAATGGTTCTTCTATGGCATCTCGTAGCACCATTATTTTTAAGAGTGTGGTATATAAGACTTTCTTTTTCGTATCATTTTATGTATTTATGTGTTTATGTTTTTTTTCTATTCTCTTACCATTGTCGCTTGGGGTTAAAATCACTTTCTGTTACATTTTTAGACATCCTAACCCAAACCCCAACTCCAGGCGAGAATAGTTTTAAAAGCAGAAGAAAAACCAATGCATAAAAGTACATTCTAATCCCAAACCCCAAATCTAACCCCAAGCAAAATGATTTAAAAATAGGGGGGGAAATGAAAAAACAATACATAAAATGACACGAAAAAGACATTTCGTACCATGGACACAAATAAATTTAATTAAAATTTTCGTGACTATAACACCAATTTAGATGAGATCATGTTATATATATATATATATAAGTATTATAATTGTTTAATAAAATGGTATTTTACTGTCTTAAACTATCACTGTACCATAACTACAATAATGCATTACTTAACAGCACCAACCGTATAATGTTATGAAATTTACACTACAATGGTCATACATGGCCTTATATTTCATATGCATGATTAAAACATAGCTTTACTGAATATATGCATTATGAATGTACATATTAGTGCATTCCATTAAATATAAAAGACAACTGTTGTACAAGTCCTAGTGATGAATTCCTGTTTTCGGCTAATCGTGTGGTCTCCTTGGCTACTGTGGGAGTAAAGGCGTGGGATGCAATGATGCAGGGAGTGAAGGCCCGCTGTCCTTGTGTGGGGTGGCATGCGGTGGAACAGTGCGGCACAGATCGCAAGCGTCACAGTGAGATGCATTGATGCATTCACCGGCCAAACATAAAGCTCAGAGCTGCAGCGTGAACACACAACCATCCCCTGGGTGACCGCCTGACAGACTCGACGTTGAAACAAAATCAGGCCAGTTGGACTGGTTGTGGATGAGTGATTTAGTGACTCGATGGTAGAAGATGGAATATGTAACTTATGACTTAGAAATGATGATTGCATGTTTTGTAGAAAGATCAATGGAAATAACGTGATACTCATTTTTTTATCATATAGCATAGGGCCTAAAGACGCTGATAAAAGTTGCTACTGACTTTGTTACATTTCCTCTCTGTCAGTATTATTTAAGGAGCTGTTTATATGTGGTATTAAGATGCATTTTGGTTGATCAGATCACAAGTGGACGAGAGAGACATTCACGTTTACTTTCGAGTGCTTCTTTCCTGATTACTTTGAGGGAGTGGACAGTGGGCGAGCCCTCGCCTTTCGATTAAACGTCAGCGGAAAAAATGATTGGTTTAAATTGACGTACACTATTACTGGGTCAAAGTCCGGTGCTTG
Source organism: Misgurnus anguillicaudatus (assembly GCF_027580225.2). Classification (NCBI taxonomy): domain Eukaryota; kingdom Metazoa; phylum Chordata; class Actinopteri; order Cypriniformes; family Cobitidae; genus Misgurnus; species Misgurnus anguillicaudatus. The sequence goes on from NC_073345.2 coordinate 15,131,741, forward strand.
TGTTGTTAGTAAACATGTTGCACAACGTCTTTTAGGTATATGTATGAGCTATATATTTCAGAGCGATTGATGAAAGAAGCTTGCGCAACATTCACACCATTCGAATGCGGTCGAAAGTGGACGAGCCCAAAACTTTTATACCTCGTATACACCTGTCTTCAGTGTCGTGATCTGATCTACCAAAATAAATCTTAATACCAGCTCTAGGTGTCACATGCAATTTGTGGAAACATTTAAAGAAATAGTTCACCCAAAAACAGTAGTCAGGCATTGTCAGGTATCAAACATTTGTTCTATTAATCAATTTATTTCTTATTACCTTTTGTTTGAACACTGCTTAATACATTATATAATTATCCACTTTGACACTGCACGGCAGAAAATAGATGCGGTGAAATATGAGCTACAGGGATCCATTTCTATGACAAAAGGCTTGCGTTACCAGGGGTTACTGGCATTTTCCAAGGGCGGCTCTTATCACGTCAAACGGATGTCAGGAAAATGTACCGTAATCAAATTCCTGACAGAGGGTAATTAGTTCAGCTCCTGTGCTCAAAGCAGGGCTAACCGGCACACAGCCAGTGAGAGAAGGCCTCCACATTAGTGTTGTGCTAACATGGCTGACGCTGCTGTACGCCCCATCCACAAAAATGTGCTCGGTACTAAAGTGCCTGTAAATAGGGGGTCAATTTGAATGTTCATTATATCCAAATCCAATTCACTTCATGAAAATGACATTAAACGTATCAAATAATCATGTAGATCTTTTGCTAAGCGTGTCATTGTGTGTAAAACGTTTGGCTCATAACCCTACAGATGTCGTTCGCACTCTTAGCAGACGCTATTTCACCAAAGCGACTTTGCACATATTGCATAAGTGGTAATTACCGGAACAGGTAGCTAAAAATACAAGTGAAGTGCTCAAGTAGGGCTTCGGGTGCCAAGAAGAATGCCAAGAACACAATGGTAAGTGCCAAAACTGCGCGAGTGCGAGATCAGGTCACCAAAGAGTTTTTAAAGAGCCAACTAGTGCTGTAAACACAGTGTCAAAATGTGATCGTGGTGGCAGTTCGTGGGAAGTGTTAAAGAGAACTGTTAGTTGTGCTATATTCTTCAGATATATAAAGTGTATCTTTCCGGCTAAACAAAATTAAATGAGCCTTGAGTGGTTTGTTCAACTCAATATAACATTTTTTTAACTATATTAACTTTTTTTAATGTTTAAACACTTTTGTCTTGATATATTGTGTTAGTTAAGCTGTTATAATGTTTGGGTCTTCACAACAGCAGGTTACAGGTTACAGGTTACTACGGTTGGGGATGCACAGTTTGTTGACAGGCTTGGCAGGGTTGCCAGATTTGCATAAATAAAACCAACCCAATGGCCAATCAAATCAACATGATCTCACGGAAATCCGTGCTATAGTCACGAAAAATTTGATTAATTTATTTGTGTCTATGGAACGAAATTCAGCTTTTCGTGCCTTGAGCATGAATGTCTATTACGTGTCATTCAGCACGAATTGATAAAAAGAATTTTTCATGTCCGTGGCACGACTTTCTTTTTCATGTCATTTATGGTTTTCTAATTTTTTTCCTATTTCTAAAACATTTTGTTTGGGGTTTGGGTTAGGATGTACTTTTATGTTTTGGTTTCTTCATATTTTTCTTCCGCTTTAAAAACTATTCTCACCTGGAGTTGGGGTTAGAGTTGGGGTTTGGGTTAGGATTTCTAAAAATGTAACAGAAAGTGATTCTAACCCCAACCCCAATGGTAAGAGAATAGGAAAAAACAATGAGAAAACAATACATAAAATGACACGAAAAAGAAAGTTGTGCCACCGACACGAAAACTATTTATAGAAATTCATGTGACTGACACAAAAAAAAAACATTTGTGCTCAAGGCACAAAAAAGCTAAATTTCGTGCCATGGACACAAATAAATTAATAAAAAAATTTGTGACTATAGACGGTTTCATCGTCACGGTTTGCATCTGCTCAGAACTTTACTTCTGGTTTCAGTTTTTTAATGGTCTGACTAGTTGCTAAACTGAACTTTTGAACAAATACCTCATTGAAACTAATAAATGTTTTGGTTTGCTAGGTAATCTATGTGTTAATCTATTGTGCTTGTTATATAAATAAACTACTTTAAAAGGACTTTGTTGTTATTTATTCTTAGCTGAGTTTACGGGCAGTTACGTGTTTTCCACGAAAGCCGCTTGTTTATGTTGTTACTACTGAAACCGTCTATAACACAACTTTCCGTAAGATCAGTCTGAATCAATATACCCCAGTGACACTAGGCCAAATACCAAAACTTTACTTTCATAAATAAATACATTTTACCTTAATATTGACAGCAAATGAACAAAATACTTCCTATTTAACAAGCGGTCGACATTTTAAAAAGTAATCCGCTGGAACACGGCAGACTTGGCAACTTGTTGGACCATTCCAATATGGCGGGCGACATATGTCCCATTAATAAAACATCTATGTATCTATGGGCAAAACTAGTCTTTAGCTTCTAGCTAGCTGGGGTCACTAAAACCATCAGAAAAGATCAGCTAACCAGCTGCGTTGTTTTCTTGAGCTAATTTAAGCTGCTGTTTTTGAATTGGCTCTTTCAGTCAAGTTTTTATCTTTGTAAAGACCGAGAAGACTCCATTATAAAACCAACTGTCTAAGCTAGCCTAAAACTGTTTTAAGCTAGTCTAGCCTTGTCAAGCTGGTTATTAGTACATACAATATTTTCATGTTAAAGTTACTAGCTCGTTAGCTGTGGAACATATATCAGACACTCTATTATGTTCCCTCTTTATTATCAATTGGCCTGAGACACGAAATATGAACGTATGTTTTTTCAAAAATGGACTGCTGGGGTCACACCAGAGAAAATTATCACCCAATATGCACCAAGGGGGCCTGACCCAAATAGCTATCCAACAGGAACAGTGTTAAAGCCTTATAGCCACTTCTGGCAAAAGCTTTGTCCCAATTCTGTCCTAGAAATCTTGATGGTTCTCCACATGTTTGGAATTTGCAACCTCTCTTTGCTGTTAAATAGTCCCAGATCTTAAACTTACCACTCAGAAATGTTTATTAACAATCTCCAAACAATTGATTATTCCTCAAATTTGTCTGATACCAGCTCAAACATAAGGTCTGTTTACACACACACAGAGCTACTAAAGGAGCTGCTTTGTGAAACAGCCAATCAGGGCAGAGCTCAACATTATTATTCATGACCCAAATAATAATAGGCCATTTTATTCTAAAAGCAAATTCTATGTTTGTAAATGGATATGTAAAAACATCTCTGGATAGCTTTTGCACTGAATAAAGCCACATACCTTCAATTTAGATACAAGAGAACAATTTAACATATTATTTCAATGCATTCTTTGGCACCTTTACACACTGGTACTGATATAACACACACCCCTTATTAGCAAAACACTTACAAGACTCTTTTAAGGGCCCACATCCAGACCTAGTTTGCGAACAGCACTACTCACTCTCAGCAACAGGCGTATATTGTTTCTGGCACAAACTCTGCTGGGGTAACAAGTCAAGATTATGGCCATATTACCCTGCCAGAAGGATGGATAGATGTTCCCTCAGGCACCATCAGCTGACATTGACACAATGTTGGTTAACTTTTACACCATAAAAATGTCTCCACCCAAACTTGGTCACTTACACAAGTCATTTATGAAGGTCAGTTGCAAATCTTCAGATTTAAATATGGAGTGGGCTGAGACCACCATAAAGGTGATCGCTCATCGATATGATCTTAAAGTACTTGATCAGTCCAATGAGGTGTTTACGATTCTTTTATTCTCATACATCAACAATGCATTGGGTCTGCATGTGTAATTACCATGACAACGTGGCAAGAGGGGGTGTATTTATGGCGATGACCTCCACATGATTCATCACCCGATAACGTCACAGTCTGAAACATTGTTCCACAGCTGAGCTCTCACTCACAAGGTCAAATCAGAGAGAGAGAGAGTGTGTGCGTGACTCTCGTCACCATTTGCTTGCCATGGCAACAGAAACCGTGGCATGGCAAACAGCACACAGGCAACAGGGTAACTGAGATAAAAATTGAAAGATGAAATAATTGACAATCTATTTAAAGCTAGAGCAAAGATCACCCAGTTTTCAGCTGATGCTAAAGCGTGATGCTAGCAACGCCAAGGTTAAATGTTCGATTATCCCATTACATTGCAACATATATTATTTGTCACTTCTCTCAATACGACCCACTGCATTTACTAAATTAGCCCGTTTACCACCAGCAGGAGATGCAGTGGAAATTTTTGCCCAATGCATTGTGGAATTTAATCGTCTCGATAATGGCTAATTTCTGTAGCTTGCTAGAGCATGGGTCACTAAGGGCGCATTTCCATCGCATAGTACCTCACGGTTTGGTTTAGGTCAGGTCGGGTCAGCTCACCTCACTTTGGCTTGGTTAGCTTTTCTATCGAGTTTAGTAACACTTCGGAGTGGGAAGGATTATAGGCGTGTAGTTATATTTGCGCTGCCTACTGCTGTGACATCATACAAGTGGGAGCGTTGTTGTTCCCATACATTTATTTATTTTTCAGTCTGCTAGCAAATTAAAATTGACCACCACAAATAGATGTTTGCACATCGCGTTTATCACTACCTCTGTCTCACATGACAGTTTCTGTACAAACACCTGTGGCGTCAGTTGTCGCCTCATTTAAGTTGCATTTATGCGGATGTGCGCGTCGCAAATGTGCTGCCCCAAACTGCAAGTCTGTAAAAAAATTGGTATGGTGTTCATGATTCTCAACCTGTGGATGTTTTTCATCACTAAAAGGGAGTTTGGGAACTTATAGCAGAGCACAGATGACAACACGTTTACTCGAGACAGCGCAAGCTAGCATGAAGGTAAAGCAATTTTTTTTTACATTATAGCAATGATGCTGGTACTGACGATTCTCTCAGACCAATCAGTGATCTACACAGTTTTCGCGTCACGTTTTGGTATCAGCTCGGGTTGCTTGGAACCCCAACCGAAGTGGTACTAAAAAAGTAGCGGGTACTACGTACTGCACCCAGTAGAAAAGCTCACAAAAGCTGACCCGACCCAAACCGTGGGGTACTATGCTATGGAAAAGCGCCATTAAGGTGCATTCAGACTAGCAGCGACTAGCAGTAGCAGAGCGATGCAATCTCATTGATTTCAATGGAAGCTGCGGCAGTGACCGTTGGCGACTGGATGGGGTGTGTCCAGTCGCGTGATAAAGTTGAGAAATGTTTAACTTTTTGCACATTATGTGACTTTTGGGAGCGACCACCAATGAGAACGAAGCAGTGGAGTTCACGCCCTCCGTCTTTCGTCAGTTACTGAAGTGGACGTTACTTATTTGTTTATGACAACCAGATATAGAAACAGCTCTTTTGAAAGAGACGACTGACACACAGCGACAAAGTCGCTTATAATGTGAATGCATCTTAACAGGTGGACTGCAATCCAAGAAATTTAATTTTCTTCTTAAATTTGAGTTGAATACCCTTGTGTTAGAGCATTGTGTTTACACAATGGGGCGGTCACGTTAGGAGTTGAGCATGCAGATATTTTTCGAACGTTACTGCGAATATGGGTGGGATACAAACGGCATATAATAACAACGCTGTCAGCATGACATTGATGTTTTTGTGCTTAACTTAGCTATAAGTCGTAAGTTGCTTGCACAAACCACCTATTCGTGGTTTGTTTTGGAGGTCAGGCTCGAAGATTGTATTGTAACCAGTTAAACTTTAAAGTAAAATCCACTATAATTGTAAAGCACTTTATTTAAATGAAAACTCAACAAGGAGGAGTATAATAGTAGCCTACCACTTTTTTAACAGACTGTACTCATATAAGAAATATAGTTGAGAGGGGGTTGAATGCAATTTGCTTAATTCCCTATATTACATGGCGATTCCAAGTGCAGTGATGTAGAGGTTATGGATACTTTACTGTGATTGTGCCGCATAAATCAGCTCTTTAATACAAGTGCTTGACTGGATATGTGCCCAGTTATAACATTCTTCTCCATTACTTGATCATTTGATAAATTACTGAGATCAGTCATGATCAGTAGAATATAAACACATATGTGCACTTTTGTCAATCCCAATCTATAACAACACACATACCACATGCTCAAATTGTTTTTTATCACAAAAGTGGATTGTTAAATTAACTGGTGTGTGAACTAAAGTCTATTGAGTTTAGCAAGAGTTTCAACCACATAATAATTTAGGTAATAGTGTTAACTAATCGCCGTATTAATAATTACACCACAACATGTACTTATAGCTGTTACAAGAAGATTTGTATAACATGTCAGGGCAATTAGAACCTGTCTTCTTTTTGCTGATCAGAATATCTTTAAACATCTCCACTTTGGTGGGTGTGTCCGTGTGTGTCCTTTGAGAGCTGTATACTGGATTCTACTGCAGTGATGGCACCAATGATGCAGTGAGATTTTCTGAACAGATGGGGCATGTGATAGGTCACATCTGGCAGTGGGGGAGGAGGGAGGACAGGGTGACTTACGCTGAGCCGGAGAGGGTGCAGTTCAGGCCGTTTTTCTCTGGTAATACCACGCTTTCAACAACGTGTCTGTAATAGATAACGTACAGCACATGCAAGAGTTTGATGCATTTGAGCTGCACATACAAAACTAGATGCCCAAGTTAAAAGAACCCAATTTCTGTGATATTGTACTCCCAATATTTAGTTCTGTTCTTCAATATATATATAAAGATATTTTAACTTTCTTTTAGACCAGGTGAGAATCTACTTGCGTGATTAAACCTATTATTCATGCCCGCAGAAATAAATAGTTAGGCTCTTGTTTGAATTCACTTTAAGAAATAAGTGACTGTGCTGTGCCAAGACCGCCAAGACTGTGGGATTTCGATATCATTTTATGTGTATGTGTTAGAAAGATTCTGTGTAGGCTATGTTGTGCTTTTTAAAATGCGTGCGCTTATGAGCGTGTGTCCATTGAGTAGGCTATGTGTGTGCATCTGCGCCATTGTCTGTGCGCACAGTAAACAGCTCACTTTAACATCTTAATTCGCTCAAATTGTTAAAATTGCTTGAATATTAGCATTTAAAAGGTTTAGAAACACATGAAAATGAAAAACTTTATATAAATATTTATTTATTTCTGAATGATGCGTATTTGAGCGATTATTTTTATTAAAGAGATTATAATAATTTATGCATGATTTCTTTTGCTTTTACTTTGTGTCTCCTCTGACCGGGTGGGCCAGCCGTAAATCTGAGTGGGCCCGTGCCATCCTGGCCCTTATGTAGCCTCGCCACTTTATGTGATAATGGTATGAAATTGTCTAAAAAGGCTATTTAAATGCATTTTCATATGGGTCTACATCTGCATTTGGACATACGGTATCACTGCAAGAAGTGTGAATCATAGGGTTCGGCAAAATTGTGTTAGAGTACATGTGAGTGTGTCTTTGAGACTATCTTGCCGCTGCATGTGATCTGGCGATTCTCATGACAAGATTACAAACAATGAGCTCCATACAGAGGCCAAACTCACGCTCCCCTGAGGTGTGTGTTTCAACATCATCATAAACAGGGCGTTCCAGGGCTATTTTTCAACCAGACTCTGTTTCTTCGACCACTCTTTTTTCTATAGTTGGGTACATAACAGAAACAAAACTGTAAACTTTTCTCTTTAAAGCCATACTCCAGTCAAATATCGAAATAACCCCATAATTTACTCACCCTTAAGCAATCCGAAATACATCAGATGAACACATGAAAAACAGGGATCAGGGAACAACTTTTGACTTTGAAGCCCAAAAAAGTGGATCTACATGGTTTCAATGGGTTAATAAAGGTAATTTGCGAGTAATCAATGTGTCATTGTAAGAAAAATATCCAAACATTATAAACTGTAATAACTAGTTTGCGGTAAAAACAACATCTTGAGCTCATGAGTCCAAGATGGCACCGTTACCGGAAGCTAGTTATTACAGTTTATAAAGTTTAAAATATGGATCTTTTTCTTACAATATCGGTTTGGTTACTCGCAGAAGACCTTTATTAACCCCTTGTAGCCATGTGGATTACCTTTGTGAAGGATGGATGCACTTTGGGGGGTTTAAAGTCAGAAGTTGTTCCCCAATCCCTGTTTTCTACCATCATAAAGCTTGGAAGAGCAAGGACATTTACTAAAATATCTCCAAATGTGTTCGACTGAAAGTGATGGACATATATATCCAACACATTCTCACTCCCCAAGGCGTCAAAATCCGAAGCATGCCCAAACGCCTTCAGCGTCAGTATTAAGACGCGTAGGGTGCCCATATGCGTCACCACATCGACGAAATGGGAACTCCGCAACCCTCACTCTAATCCCCCAGCGTCGGACACAGACGAAAGGGAATCCCGGAAGGTGATGCCGTCACGTTATGCGACGATCGGCAGGATCATGCCGCTTCTGGACGGTAACTACTCAATTTTTTTCCAATTTTTAAACCATTGTTGCTTGGGGTTAGGGTTAGAGCACTGGTTTGGGTTAGGATGTCTGTATTGGTTTATACTTTTTGTCTTCTGATTTTTAAACCATTGTCGCTTGGGGTTAGGGTCAGGGTTGGGTTTGGGTTAGGATGTAATTTTATGTAACAGAAAGTCATTCTAACCCCAACCCCAAGCGACAATGGTAAAAAACTTGGAACAAAAATTGAGTAGCCACCATCCAGAAGCGGCATGATCCCGCCGATCGTCACATAACGTGACGGCATCACCTTCCGGGATTCCCTTTCATCTATATATCGACGCTGAGGGATTAGCACGAAAGCAACGTAGTTCCCATTTCGTCGATATAGTGACGCATAGGGGCACCCTTCGCGTCTTCATACTGACGCTGAAGGCTTTTGAACATGCTTCAGATTTTGACGCCTTGGGGAGTAAGAATATATCTCGGTTTGCTTAAGGGTGAGTACATCATGGGGTAATTTTGATATATGGCTGAAGGGAGACAAAAGGAACATTTAAAGGGAACATTTCACAAAACTGTTCTAGCTCAAAATATCATATAGATAATATATTATAGTATGTTAAAATTGCCACTTTGTGTGCCGTTTTGGGTGTGTCCTTTAAAATGCAAATGAGCTGATCTCTGCACTAAATGGCAGTGCCATGGTTGGATACATAGTTGGCAACACAGAAAAAATGAAAACATTCCTATTTTAGTATTTCATTTTAAGAAAACTTGCTTCAATCATGTTGAACTGGTGTACATACAGTAATTAAATTACATAAATCTAAGAACTTTAAAAAAATTTAAGAAAACTTAATTCAATCATGTGCAACCAGATATTTTTTTGTGTAAATGGAGTGTAAAACAAGTGTACAGTATAAAATGCCATAAACACTTCAGCACTACGCACTTATTTAACCTTGTTGAGATGAGGGGCACTTGACTTGGGATAACTTCTAAATGGATCCCTTCACTTTAGACTTCATCTACAAGTACTCCCACACAGCAACTACACAAAGGCCGCTGTTTAGACTATTTTCATGGTTCAAGGGGACACACCGAGCAAAACAATATTCCAGAAGAAAATGAAGGGTGTGGACTATGCTTTCATAATTCCTGTAGAATCCTGATTCCGGGCCAGCAGTCATCCATCTGCTTATGTAATGCGGAAGCTGTGGAGATAATATTCTGGGAAAGCCGAGCATAGCACACTGGCATTTGGCCTCTTATGAGATTGACTTAGCTGAGATTGTCCTAGTTTGACCTAAAGAGTTTTTTCAATATCTAATCCACCTTCGTGCATTTCTTGGTATAGATCTACAAGATCTGCAAAGTGGTTTAGATGTGAACAACTTGTGATCAGGTATCAGCAGACTATTTTGGCTTGAATAAGTAAGTACAGTGAGTGACTACTGTAGCAAACACTCACAATAACCTACATACCTACAAAAGAAACCTACACATCTTGACAACCATAATAAGTTGTGCATGGGGGGAAAAGCCACGTAAGCAAAAATAATATGATATTTATACACATACATGCAAGAATACACACAAATGCATGTACATTTGCAACAAGATCTGGGTCTCTGAGTGTGTTTTGTAAGTTTGAGGACACACCCCTTCACGGATTCAGCTCTCAGCACTTATAGAAAAGCCTTTTGACAGATGCTGTTTACAGTCTACTGCGTTGTTTATTTTCCCTTCCACAGTATCCGCCTTGCATTCATCTACACACACAACATATACAAACGGTGGTTAATGAGAAGGTCAACACCTTCTGAAAAATAGACGCATACACAGACTTCCTCTAAAAACATGTTCTTTACTCAAATCTCTCTCTATATAATTATTTTATTTATTATTTCACTGGGTTACAGTATCGTACATTTAAAGTACCCTAGCTTCTACACTGTCAGAAAAAAATTAAAAAAGTACACCTTTGCACCTAAACAGTATACCTCAGAGATACATAATGATACCAAATGTATACATATCTGTACCTAAATTGTACTTTTAATTTTCCATCGGTCTTAGTACACAATGTAACTGCAGAAGAGTCAAGTTTTAGGAAATAGGAAAAATATCAAAACTCTTTGGTTATTTTTGAGAGTGATGCTAATGGTCTAATCAGTTCCAATGGATTGTGCTAAGCTATGCTAAAAGTGGTAGCGCCAGACCCAGAGATCAGCTGAATGGATTCCAAAATGGTACAAATCAAATGTTTAACTCTAGGGGAGCTGGAAAATAAGCATATTTTCAAAAAAAAATGTGTGTCCCTTTAATATGATCCATAAATAATGTCTGTTCCTCTTCAATGTTTCAGCTACAGCATTTACAAGTCACCACAATGCGCTGTTGATGTGTAAGTTGAGTAGACAGCTAAACACACACTAGGCTAGCTGCACATGGTAAACCCATGTGATCATACGCTCAGACCATGTGACTCTCTGTCTCACTATCCGTCTGCATTATGACATGCAGAAATGATCCCACCCATTCACATGCACAGACTAAAGACAGGTTATATATATTTCCTTTGCGTGTTCTTCTTTTAGTCAACATCTACCCAGTAAACACTATTCGCATGATTGTGTATTCTTTTCCAAAGTGGCACAAAAACATCCACTGTTAGTTGTTTATATGTTGGTGTTCATCCATGCCAACCAGAAGGAAAGATTACATTAGCGCAATGCTTGTCTGTACTATCCCCTCCGCTGAACCATACGAGGGAACACCGTGTTCCTGGCTGAGTTCTCTATTAAGTTGGAAAATCTGGGTAGTGTGGCGATGGTGGTGGGGTTACATAAGACACCTCAAAAACTTTACGGGGCATTAAAATAACACAGATAATCTTGTGTCATTGGAATTACTGTAAATGTTGTGGCTTATTGCAAACAGAATACAACGCCCAAAATGAAAACTCACCAAGTGCAAAGAGCGAGTAAAAATTTGCCAACGTAATGCATGGGTGAATCGGATTATACAAATGATAATCTTGTCCTTTGCCCCCCCCCTCAGCTTTCACCAATGGCCTGAAAGAAACTATTGTCTTATTACAGCTACTACGTTCTAATGCCAGGTTTAGATTCTACAAAATATATCCTGACCAATCATCGCTTGCCATCTTAAACAACATGTGTGATGTCATAAAGAAGGCGGAACCAGTGACTGACTTTTGGAAACAAGAGCGTAAACAAACAGTGGCTATGTCATGGTTTCTTGTAAGCACAATTAAGAAACAAAACTTGACAGTGGATTGTACAAAAAGGACAACGTGTGCTGTTCGCCATGTTTAAAACCTGTGTACGGAAAGGCTTCTGTGCTCCTATTGGTCAATGTCAAAGATGTGAAGTCGACCAAACGTCACTTTATATGATTTGAACTAAGGTAATCTACTTCTTGTTGTTGATATTGCTTGTTATTCAGAAATAAACTACTGTCGTCATTGATTCTTTGCTGAAGTTACCCAGAAGTTACGTTTGTTCCACGAAAGCCGTTTGTTTATGTTGTTACTGCTGAAATCGTCTATACAGTTTTGGGATTGCCTTTTGTTTGAAGAATAAGAGATGTTGCCTTGAAAGCTGAATTACTCTGTTATACTGTATGGACCAACCATTGCATTGGTAGTACTCCAATGATGCCCTAAAATGCTTCCCACATACAGTAGGCAACCCACTGTAGGTTTTGAAACAAACCCGACGTCGGAGACTTGACAACACATCAAGCAAATGAGCAATAAAATTCAAATAGCACCAATATTTTGCACAAAACATAAACAATTGCGTCAACCTCCGAAAATCCATTTACACCAAATATTGAGTTAAATCTAATTACAATTTGTATTAAAGTTTGCCCAATATCTGTGATTTCATGCCATTGCATCATAGTGTAACCATAATTTGGCAACATCTGCAAGCTCCTATCCTACAAAACAACTTAAAATGAAGAATTAATTGAATTTGCGGTTGGAATGTCTCACAATCAGTCACAGTCGAGTGTTAAACTGTCAGAATGGCCTTTAGCACGTCTATCAGATCAGTTCACACACCATCATTGAATGCGGCACAAATGAAGTCACTAACCAACCGTTCTCAACTAGTAGTGACAGAGTTGGAGTTCCCTGTATACAAACACATGGGGTGTGGCTATTGAGATTAGATATGTCAAGTACTGTAGATCAGGTTTCAGAATATATATATATATCATTGTTCCACCCATAGTTTAAAGTGCACCTGTTTCATTGCTAAAAACAAGGTTATTTTGCGTATTTGGTATGTGTTATTGTGGTTTATGATAGAAAAACATTATTTTCCACATACCCTACATTTTTGTAGCTCCAGATATACTGCTTTCCAACAACGCATTGATTTTGTACAAAACTCGTCGATCTGAAAGCTCTGTGTCCCTGATTGGCCAGCTAATCTGTACGTTGTGATTGGCCTGAATACCTCTGACGTCAGCCAGAAATATGACGCTCTTTACCATGTTTGAAAGATTCGGTCACAATGCAATGCTAACAGGAGTTAACTTACAGGCTGTGAGTCAAAGCGGGAGCAATTATTATAATGTCGGTCTTGTCTACATCACCAATCCCAGGAAGTAAACTGTTGCCTACAATCAAACAAAAGAGATTTACGTTGGAGATGATAACTTGTGTCATCGTTTACTTTGGGGTTTGTGCCTTTTGCATATTGTTAACATGTACTAATACTTACACACCAAAGGAAATGTAAAATCATGAATCGGACCATAGGTGCTCTTTAAAGCAAAATAATTAGCTTGCAGATAAATTCCTTAAAGTTACAGTAAGTAAATGCTTTTGATAAACCATAATATAATGTTTGTGTAGTAGATGACCCTGATAAATAAATAACTACCATTTCAGATAAAATCCATAAACCGTAAAAGCAATGCAATGCAAATGCCAACCTTACCATAGACTTTTAACCTGAGAAAAAAATGTTTTTATACATACTGATATCTTAGATGTCAACATTTGGTGGCTTTTACCATGCAATGTCTCTGTTTAATTTTTATTTTTAAACATTTCTAAATTATTTTTCAGTAAGGTAAGCACAGATTTCAGTATTGACAAAGAGAAACGTCACATCAATTTCGCTATTTTTCCTCATAAATGCGCACATTAAAATTTTAAATAAAATGAATAATGTTTTCTGCCAACCCTTCTCTGTTTGTTAAGTGTTATTGTTTCTGGTTGTGCATTTTTATTCACATATTTAATAAAAAGTATGTTTTCTTCTAAAACCATGTCTTTTTTGTCAAATTCGTAACTCATTTCCTCAGAGACGGACACTACATTACACTACAATAAGCTGTCGACTTCAAAAATCGAGCGTTTAGACACAGAAATGGAAACAGGCAACTTTTCATAGTACTCCTATTAGTAAAACTGCGTCCAATAGGGGGAAACGTAGTCGGCGATCCACTTTATTCTCCTTAAAGGCTGGGTTTTACGGCTCGACAGCTTGTAAAAACTTATTTCTGGGTTCTTTGGCTTGTTAGCTGTACATATTGTCACAAAGCAGCTTTTAGGCATTATTCAGTTTTTTGTTAAGCCAGAAATGACAAGTAGGCGGCCTATTGCAATACAAAGTCAATGGAGACGGTTGGATTGCTTTCCCCCCGGTGGGCGTGGTTTTCAAGTTATGACGCGCTGCGCTCTGTCTCTATTGATTTGCGCCTCGCGCAAGAGTCATTTCTCCCGCCGGGAGAGACAAACACTCTGATAAAGCACAGATGCTTGGAAAATTTTCTCAAAGTACTCAAGTAGTGTCCGCCTCTGTCTAAAACACCAAACAAATGAATGGACAGATTTTTTTCTGATGTCTAAGGTTAATGAAAACATAAACAGATGTTCAATACAGGGTTCTTGGTATTAGTAATAAATGCATTCTCTGATTAAATACATTTTAATTTTTGGCCATCACATCACATCTATAATGCTGAAATTACAAAGATGCCCCATTTGGGGTTTCTCAAATGTCACACCTGGAGAACCCACACGAAAACATCCTTTTAAAGATTTCTCAGATATTAATAGTGTACTTTAATATGTTTTTTTTTTTGCCTCAAAGACTTTAATGGGGTGACTGGAGAAACCAGTACGTTGACAGCAGTTCGAGTTCCTCCATAGAGAGCTACTGTATGTTCCTCAGAGAACTGCCCTTTATTGAAGAGCTTTAGAGAATGGATCTTGGATGTGTGTGTACGTGCGTGTGCTGTGTGTAATTATACTTCATCACATGATCTGTACTGTATGTGTGTGTGAAATTCAGTGCTGATAAGTGTTTTCTTCCCTCACACTGCAGTGAAATGATGATGAGAGAGTCACACCTTATAGATCTATGCAGTGGTGGTAATGGCTAAGATTTACTGGAGGGAGCTAGGAACATATTTTATATTATTAAACCATAGACGATCTAGAAGCTGTAATTTGTAAAAAGATGGAAATCCTCTAAAGAAATCACTTCATCTCCCTGAATCCCACCCCATTTCAAGCTCTGGTTATATACAGTATCTGTGTATGGACAGCCCTCCCCTGTTCACCGCCTCACACTAATAAACCAGAATCATGGAAAAATCTTTTATTTTTAAATTACATGAGTGAATTAGAGCTTATTCATCTAATTGACATTTACGACACTAAAAACGTGGGCATCACGTACGTCACTGTTCCTCCTCTATTTTATTATACTTGACAATCTTTGCCACTGTAGAGGTGCAAAAAATATTCACATTTGTGCAAATCCATACCTGGTGTTACGGATGCTAAAGGAGAGATGACGGATGACAATTAACATGTCAATTTAATTAACTTGAAAAGGAATAAACAATGATAAGTGTAATATATTTCTAAACCAACATAACATCAACATACTGTAAACAAGAACGGATCCCAACTATGGGAACAGCAAGGTATGTATTGAAGTGATGGATGGTAGGTGAGGATGATGATGATGAGACACATGTGAGGGAGCGTGGGGGATCATCTTAGGGAGAGATGACTGGGAAAAACAACAGGCAGGCAGACTAACTGGAGCTGTAACACCTGGTGCATGAGACATGCATAACCCTAACCTGTAAATGTGTGGATGATAAAATTATCACTGAATAATAACATAAATTTCACCGCATCTACAATCATTCATGCATTTGTCAAATGCGACTTATGGTGCTTTCAATCTAAACATTTATTTTATTTATTATCTTCCTGAGTGGCATGGCCTTTGAATGACTTTGAATAGCGGCTATTTATTAATTTGTGCTTATTTAATTCTCCTTTTGTCAGTTCAAATTCATTTACATAGCACTTTATTGCTTCGTTTCATTATTAACAAATTAGTATTATTAATAGTAGTATATCTTTAGCAATGCTATATTATGTAATTAGTATAGTATTAGTATAGTTTTATTTTTATAGTGTTTACTATATTTAAGCAATGCCTGGCTTTTGGATGCTATAGGCAACAGTTGTGAAGTGAAAGGTCTGCACTTTTTATTAATGCACTTAAGCAAACAACATTCTCTGAATATCAGTAAGGCAAAGTCTAACCAACTATGCACTACTTTTACAAAAGCAGATCTTATCAGATGTGAGCTGGTATGTACTGTGTCCTTAGGTGTGCGGGGACAAACTCTCTTACACGCAGAGCAAACGCTGTGAATAAAGGACTTTCTTTTTCTATATAACAAGGACCTGTAGTTCAGTGGACTGTAAATATCCACTCCTCCCATTCGGCATTTATGATTGGTTAAAGGGTGTCTGTGTTCCACCGGCCAGGGTGCTTGCGTGAATGAAAGGGATGGTGTTTAACACAACCCTATGTTTGCTTAAAATGACTGGGAAAGAGAAACTTCATTCAAACGATGAAGCCTTTTATTCTCAGAGCTATTTATTATAGTAAATAAGGTTGTGGGGTGGGACAGTGAGCAACAGCAATCTGATCAATCGATTCTAGATATGTCCAATGACATTGCTCTTTTTAGCACATTGCTCGGATTGGTTGGTCAAATTGAAGGACAGTCTGATTGGACATCCTGAGGGACACAGATGCACACTGTTTGGCCTTTTTATATTAATTGTATTTATATATGTTTATTTATATGTATTTGTATTTTCAGACCTTTTGTTCCCGCCCATCTCTTCCTGTTTCTTTCTCTCGATCCAAAAAATGCTGAAACATCTTTCTCCACACATTCCAGTACAGATCTTTCTGCCCAAAGGATTTTGTAAAAGCGCATTGTTGGAATCCACCCTTGCCTTTTCAAAATCTATACAAATATAAATATGTTTCTAATAAACATGATCCCTTTAGGGTCACATTAGCCCTTAAGGGCTGCCTCTCACAAGGAGCTGATAATGTAAACCAATGCTGAATGTGTAACAAATACACACAGTTGGTATATAATAACCAATGCAATCTACACTGTAAAAAAGATTTGTTGATACAACTTAAAAATCAAGTTGGCCTAAAATTTTCAACTTAAAAATATTAGTTTATTCAAAGATTGTGACCCGTGCTGGCAAAATGAGACGTAATGCGCACCGTCTAATTTTGAGGCACAGGCGACAGAAGTTTAAATATAGAATTTGGTCCAAATTGAGGTTTTCATAAAAATAAATACATAAGCCCTCGTATAGTGATCCCAATACTAAAACGATCTTTATTTGTATGTTTTCTGAGAGGTGTACCCTCCTAAATAATCTAAAGATGCATGCATCCACATGCGCGTTTGACATTTGGGTTTCGGTTTTAAAACTATTAGAAGAAAAAAAATGCAGGACTTGCTTGATGTTAAAAGAGTTATTAAAGCTGCAGTGTGTAATTTTATGAAGGATCTCTTGACAGAAATGCAAAATAATATGCAAAACTATATTATCAGGGGTGTATAAAGACATTTCATAATGAACCGTTATGTTTTTATTACCTTAAAAATAGACGTTTTTATCTACATACACCGAGGGTCTCCTTACATGGAAGCCGCCATTTTGTGCCACAATGTTTCTACAGAAGCTCTTAATGAACAAACTTTTTTACTAAGTTGTCTCCAACGATGATATGTTTGTCCTGTGGCAGCTACCGTAGCTTCTCTATGCGTTTGAAAAGCGAGGGGTGAGCTGTGAATTGAGCTGTTGGTTGCAATTTGCAACCTCACCACTAGTTGCCGCTAAAATTCACACACTGCACCTTTAAAGGTCCTGGTCTTTCTGTGTTTTTGCAGCTTTGATTGTGTTTACAGTGCGTAATATAACATGTGTTTATGTTTCACGTGTAAAAAAAATGCAGTATTTTTCCACACAATTGACTTATCTGTATATCGCTGTTTTTACTGTCCTCAAAACGGGCTGATGTCTTCCTATTCTATGAAGTCCCTCCTTCAGAAATACGTATCGAGTTCTGATTGTGTAGTTTGTTTAGTGTGTTGTGATCCGATATCAACTTAGCTTGCCATTAACTTAGCTGGCGAGTGGCGACTGACATATTCCTGTGAGCGTTTAGTCAAAAAACTGTTCTAGTGACGTCATTAAAGCAGGAAGTAGAGGCCTGTAGTCCAAACCAGACGTTCGCCGTATAGGCTTTGAAAGGCGAATTCTGTAAAGAAAATATATCGCCTGGCAGTGAACTTTGAGCTTTATCATTTTACAGGTATTATTTATGCTATTATAGCAACATTACACACTAACTAGAGTTAAAAAAAATGGGATCAGAAAGAACGTGACCTTTAAGAGAGATAACATTCGGGAAGTGAAGACTGGTAAAAGAGTTATTAAGAACGACAAGACTCGAAAACAATCTTCCTCTTGTTGACTGACAGATCTGAAGTATGCACAGAGATGAGCGTGCGACTCCGATAATTACACTTTAAAAAAAATCTGTTTTGACAAGAATTCACGCAGATATAATTTTTTTATATGTTAAGTGATTGTTTGGTTAACTGTTGGAAAAAATATCTGATGTGTAACATTATCCATTACAGTATGAATTCCCATGAGAGCAGACTGATAATAACCTAGATATGCTATAATAGCCAGCCTTTAGATAAGTACACACTGCCCTATAATGATTATACTGTAGCTGAAATATACTGTGATTTTGAAAAATGTTTTTAATATTTCTTTTCTTATTTCCTAACAAAGACGTGAAGCTTTAAAATACAGAGAATGGGCATTATGAGTTTAACTGCTTTTATTATTGTATATTATAATTTTTCTGCTGCCAGCGAGAATGGTGGGTAATGTAATTTTATTAAACAAGCCTGTAAAAAGCCCCTCATAAACAGGAAAACATGCGTATATTGTGGCAAGCTTTGTAACTTTTTCATTAACAGTGCACAAATTGTTAAAAACATTCACATACAGAACATTTGTTTAAAAAATATTTCGTTATCAGAATTCCAAATTCCATCCGGAGAGCACTTAACTGTATGTATGCATTACAAAATGCTATGTTGCTACTGTAAAGTGTGGAGACGTATGTGTGCTAATCTATAAATGCTTGTCATTCAGACATGACTTCATATAAATAGACTCAAGTTACTAAACTTGAATTTTATTGGCTCTGCACTGCAGTAAGGAGAAGACTTTGTGTCTGGCTTGGGATTTCTACAGCTGGGCTTGACTGTGGCTGTTGCTGCAGTGAACATTACCAGGTGGGTTAACAATCTGATGGCAAGCTTGGTGTACATAGGGGCTGCCTGCCATAAATAGCAACACAACTATAACAACAGCACAGATGACACTGGTGGTAAATCTTAACAGTATGTGTGGCCATTTGTGTATTTGAACACTGAACGTTTAAAACTGGATTCTCTAATGGTGTGCACTAAACCTCTAGGGGATGGAGGGGTGTGAATGTGTAAATGGTCTGTGTCCTGGTATGTACCTACTGTAATTATTTAAAATAAAATATCACTGGTACTGTACCTGTATATACTGTAAGTGATTGATCCTACCAAAAAAGTTCTATCAAAAAGAAACTCATGAGATTAAGAAGACAAATTGTCATTCTGTATTGAAAACTCAACATCCCTGTCAGTCCAAAGACTTTTTTTTTAAACCAAGCTGCCAAAACAGTCTGTGCCAGATTTTATTTCTGTATCATGTCGTAGTGTGATGGAAGAATGCATCTGCAGAATTAGATCAACGCCCAATTCTGCATCATTGCCTCTTTAGCCTCATATGTATTATTTAGGTACATGTATACATTTGGTACCAATATGTACGTCTTAGGTACTAAAAGGTGCAAAGGATATTAAGAGGGCACCACCCCGGTGACAGCTAGCTAGGGACCTTTTCTGACCATTAAGACAAAATGAAACTCATTTAGGAACTTCAAACACTGTCTGAACCATAACAGTTTTCAGTGGTCAGCAGCAAAGCCTGTCTGGTTCTGCTTTTAGGCATGTGTTTGGTTAGTTAAAGTTACTCTCAACAAAGCTTTTATTGTTAAACATCTACAGCAGCAGACAATGCAAAGTCCTAATTCTGCAAGACTATGAAATAGGGTCCAGTGATGATGGCATGTATGATCATTGTTAGTGAGAATATAAGTGCTTTACTGTTACGCACATGCAAACACATCACGTGACTATAAAGCAGAAGTCATGTTGTTCTGATATAGATGTACTGTAGTAACTCATCTTACTCTGTCTGTACATATTTATGACCCTGTGCATAACAACCAATGTCATTATGCTTTGAATAAAAAAGGCAATGTTTAGTGTGAAGCAAGTGAATGTGTGTCAGTGGCATGAATGGAAGTGTGTGTTTGTGTGAATGAGGTTCTGACGTGTTTAACTACAAGAAGGTTATAGACTCTAATCACCAATACACTGCAAGAGAGAGAGAGAGAGAGAGAGAGAGAGAGAGAGAGAGAGAGGGAGGGGGAGGAAGTGAAGAAAGAAAGCTTCAAATGTTTCTGAAAAGAGAAAGTGCTCTCAGACACCCATGACAATAACAAAAAAGCCAGAGAGAAAAAGAGAGAGAGTAAGAGAGTCGTGAGACATGGAGGACCACCATTTCCAAGCCTTCATTTTCAGTTTCTTTGAGACCACAATATCAACAGTCATTTATGAGCACTATTTATTCATACAGTATCATGCATTTTTGGGTAGTTTTTATAGTACTATAAATATAACCGTCCAATTACAAAAAAAAATGTTTTTTCAAAATTTTACATTTTTACGTCTGTATTAAAATTTATTTTCTGTAAAAAACGGTAAAAATTGAATTAATTTGAATTTCACAGTATCTTTTTGTAAGAGTGCTTCTTCCCTGTCTGTTCACGCAGTCCTTAAAAAGAACATAACAGACTTTCTGTAAAACTCGTAGCCTCACTCCATATTATGAATAACAGAAATACCCCTCATGGTCATGCTAAGATCTACACATACAATAAACACATACAAATACACACAGAGACTTAATACATGCAGGCCCCAGCGGGGACTATAACAGTGTGAACAGCAGTTTAGATCTTAATTAGTCCTGGATTCATTTATTAAGTGTTTAAGAAACCCAGTGAACACTGAGAGAATAAACTCATTCTGTTCTGCACGTGTGTGTGTGCATGCATGCATGTGTTTGTGCTTCTTTGGCTTTACTTATTAGTGGCACATTTCTTTAAAAAAAAATGCCTCACACAAACCAAATAAACCTGTTAAACCACTTGTGAGTGGCCGTCATTAGTAAAATTGGTTTAGGTTTGGTAATAAGGGAAATTATAAAAACAAAAAATCATAACATCTTTATTAAAATCTAAATATGGCAAAATGTTGTTTTAAAGGAAGGGGTGTAGAAATAATAATAAGCTTAAATTGAGAATAAAGTGTATTTTCCAATGTGATGGGTTGCTAAGGTGTTGTGTGTGCTTTCCGACTTATTGTGGTTGGTTGCTAGGATGTCGCTTTTTGGTTGCTAAAGTGTTGTGTGTGCTTCTTAGAATATTGTGGTTGGTTGCTAGGACGTTGCTGGGGGGTTGTTAAGGTGTTGTGTGTGTTTTCCGGCTTATTGTGTTTGGTTGCTAGGATGTCGCTTTTTTGGTTGCTAAGGTGTTGTTTGTGCTTCTTAGGGTATTGTGGTTGGTTGCTAGGACGTTGCTGGGGGGTTGCTGATGTGTTGTGCATGTTTTCCGGCATATTGTGCTTGCTTGCTTGCTAGGATGTCGCTGTGCAATTGCCAAGGTGTTGTGTGTGCTTTCCGGCTTATTGTGGTTGGTTGCTAGGATGTTGCTTTTTGGTTGATAAGGTGTTGTATGTGCTTTTCAGGGTATTGTGATTGGTTGCTAGGACGTTGCTATGGGGTTGTTAAGGTGTTGTGTGTGTTTTCCGGCTTATTGTGCTTGCTTGCTAGGATGTCGCTGTGCAGTTGCTAAGGTGTTGTGTGTGCTTTCCGGCTTATTGTGGTTGGTTGCTAGGATGTCGCTTTTTGGTTGCTAAGGTGTTGTGTGTGCTTCTTAGTGTATTGTGGTTGGTTGCTAGGACGTTGCTGGGGGGTTGTTAAGGTGTTGTGTGTGTTTTCCAGCTTATTGTGTTTGGTTGCTAGGATGTCGCTTTTTGGTTGCTAAGGTGTTGTTTGTGCTTCTTAGGGTATTGTGGTTGGTTTCTAGGACGTTGCTGGGGGGTTGCTGATGTGTTGTGCATGTTTTCCGGCATATTGTGCTTGCTTGCTTGGTAGGATGTCGCTGTGCAATTGCTAAGGTGTTGTGTGTGCTTTCCGGCTTATTGTGTTTGGTTGCTAGGATGTCGCTTTTTGGTTGCTAAGGTGTTGTGTGTGCTTCTTAGGGTATTGTTGTTGGTTGCTAGGACGTTGCTGGGGGGTTGTTAAGGTGTTGTGTGTGTTTTCCGGCTTATTGTGCTTGCTTGCTTGCTAGGATGTCGCTGTGCAGTTGCTAAGGTGTTGTGTGTGCTTTCCGGCTTATTGTGGTTGGTTGCTAGGATGTCGCTTTTTGGTTGCTAAGGTGTTGTGTGTGCTTCTTAGGGTATTGTGGTTGATTGCTAGGACGTTGCTGGGGGGTTGTTAAGGTGTTGTGTGTGTTTTCCGGCATATTGTGCTTGCTTGCTAGGATATCGCTGTGCAGTTGCTACTTTCCGGCTTATTGTGGTTGGTTGCTAGGATGTCGCTTTTTGGTTGCTAAGCTGTTGTGTGTGCTTCTTAGGGTATTGTGGTTGGTTGCTAGGACGTTGCTATGGGGTTGTTAAGGTGTTGTGTGTGTTTTCCGGCTTATTGTGCTTGCTTGCTAGGATGTTGCTGTCCAGTTGCTAAGGTGTTGTGTGTGCTTTCCGGCTTATTGTGGTTGGTTGCTAGGATGTCGCTTTTTGGTTGCTAAGGTGTTGTGTGTGCTTCTTAAGGTATTGTGGTTGGTTGCTAGGACGTTGCTGGGGGGTTGTAAAGGTGTTGTGTGTGTTTTCCGGCTTATTGTGTTTGGTTGCTAGGATGTCGCTTTTTGGTTGCTAAGGTGTTGTTTGTGCTTCTTAGGGTATTGTGGTTGGTTGCTAGGACGTTGCTGGGGGGTTGCTGATGTGTTGTGCATGTTTTCCGGCATATTGTGCTTGCTTGCTAGGATATCGCTGTGCAGTTGCTAAGGTGTTGTGTGTGCTTTTCAGTGTATTGTGGTTGGTTGCTAGGATTTTGCTGTGTGGTGGTTGTTTTGCATGCTTTTTGGTGTATTGTAGTCTGTGGTAATGTAACCATGAGGGAAAGGGGGAATGGTAAGAAGGCGCAAGCAGGCAGCAGGATAGCTTCTTCGCGTGAGTTTTATTTGCATAACTTTTGCAGTCCAATTAAACATCTGTGGCCATTCTCAAAAGAAAATTAACATTTAAAATAAAAAAAGATAATGGAAAAGAAAAAGTAATTCAATAATCAGAATATGCCATTGTTCTTTTAACTAAGAACAAAGCCCATGATGCTACTATTCAGCAAACAGCCATTCGGCTAACTCACTAGCCCCCAACCTCTCTTCTCAAAGGCTGCAAGCCACTGTCTTATATAGAGAGGTTTTCCAAGTCTAATTACCAGACCGCACCAACTGCATACCCCATTTTACCCACCATTAAATTAATAAATAAATGTATGCAGAAGGGGGAAAAACTCACATTATATTATAACATAGTCAGTTGGTAGAATGGTTGCTAAAGTGTTGTGCACGATTTCCAATGTATTGCGGTTGGTTGCTAGGATGACGCTGTTCTGTTTCTAAGGTGTTGTGTGTTTTTCGGCTTATTTTGTTTGCTCGCTAGAGTGTTGCATTTCAGATGCTAAGGTGTTTGTGCATGCTTTTCAGCTTATTGTGGTTGGTTGCTGGGATGTTGTTAAGTGGTTACTGACGTGTTCTGTAAGAGTTACATAGTGCCTCAAGTCTGATTGTTAAGAAAAGTAATAGGACACATCTCTTCAATGAGTATCATCCATGTTTGCACAAACAATACGTTGCGTGCCAAAGTTTATTGCTTAAGAGTTTGTTCAGTATATGTGCATTAGTAAATGATGATTCTTGACCTAGCAAACACAACTAATGAAGTTGTCATACGTGGGACACACGTAAAAAACCAAACAGTATTTCTCTTTCTTCTCTTTTTTAAGTGTGTGCAAATCTATCAGTATTTTGCATAATAATGTAGTACAGTGAGTGTGTTTCACAGTTTGTGAAGGTCTGAATGGTTTAAACAACAAACACACATACACACACACACACAATCTCCTGAAAACTGTTATGTGTGGTATTGTAGATAACATGAACTTTGACCTCTCAGTGTCACTGATATGACATCTCTCCACCTCACTTCCTGTTTAGGCCACTCAATAATTCATCCTGTCTATGTTCTCTTTATTTCTTTATGGAGTGTCATGAAGCAAGAGGGTGAAAAGAAGATAAGCTTAAGTTGTTGAGAGATGTGGAATAAAAAGATGGTGTCAAAGCAGAAGGGATCATGGTTATAAATCTCATTGTTGTTTTTTTACATTAATAACCTTTTTCAATTGTAGCAACCCGTTCCAATGTTTGACGCGGCTGTATAAAGAGGTTAAATGAAAAGGTCAAATCATTACTAATACTTGACATCAGACAAGTACAACATACAGTACACTTGAACACATGACACACAAGTTTGGCCGGATGGTGAGGTAGGGCTGTTGCTATGCAAAGAGCAAATGAAGTTTATTGTTTAATGATCAGGGTCATTTCAGACTGATCTTACAGGTTTGTTCAGCACTTCAGCCTGTTTTGTGAGACTTTTAAGGGATAGGTCACCCAAAAATGAAAATTCTGTCATCATTTACTCATCCTTATGTTGTCGGGCCCCTTTATCTGTCTGAGCTCTTGGAGCAGTACAATCCTCCCAGAGATCTTAGGTCAGAAAACTTTTAACTATACCACAGACTAAAATAAATAGAGGTTACTGTACCTTTGCCATTGCGGGCCCAACATTATGGAATAGTCTGCCTAACCATGTACGTTCTTCAGTAAGCACACAGTTGACAGTACCCATTGAATTCCTGCGTATTTGTTTTTCCTACTATGGAAGTCAACGGTTACAATCAGCTGTGTGCTGAAAAATATTTTCTTTCGCGTTCATCAGAAAAAAGACATTTAGAACAACATGAGGATGAGAAAATGATGACAGAATTTTCATTTTGGGTGAACTATCCCTTTAACCTGGATTTTATAGTCACGAATATAAAACAAAGTTGGACCAATTGCATTTTAGTAAAATGTGCAAAAAATAATTTGTCAAAATTTCTTAAAGGAACACGCCCAGATTTTGGGAATTTAGCTTATTCACCGTATCCCCAGAGTTAGATAACTCCATACATACCTTTCTCATCTCTGTGCGTACTGTAACTCTGTCTGACACAGCCCCCGCTAGCTTAGCTTAGCACAAAGACTGGAAGTGAATGGCTCCAGCTAGCATACTGCTCCCAATAAGTTACAAAATAACGCGAACATTTTCCTATTTATGTGTTGTGATTTGTATAGTCACACCGTGTACAAATAACACAACACATTCTCACTTCCCAAAGCGTCAAAATCTGAAGCATGTTCAAACGCCTTCAGCGTCAGTATGAAGACGCGAAGGGTGCCCCTATGCGTCACTATATCGACGAAATGGGAACTACGTTGCTTTCATGCTAATCCCTCAGCGTCGGATATAGACGAAAGGGAATCCCGGAAGGTGATGCAGTCACATTATGCAACGATCGGCAGGATCATGCCGCTTCTGGACGGTAACTACTCAATTTTTTTTCCAATTTTTAAACCATTGTCGCTTGGGGTTGGGGTTAGACTTGGGGTTTGGATGTCAGTTTAAGTATTGGTTTATACTTTTTGTCTTCTGATTTTTAAACCATTGTCGCTTGGGGTTAGAGTTGGGTTTGGGTTGGGATGTAATTTTACGTAACAGAAAGTCGTTCTAACCCCAACCCAAAGCGAGAATGGTAAAAAATTTGGAACAAAAATTGAGTAGGAACCGTCCAGAAGCTTCATGATCCTGCCGATCGTCGCATAGCGTGACGGCATCCCCTTCCGGGATTCCCTTTTGTCTATATCCGACGCTGAAGGATTAGCATGAAAGCAACAGAGTTCCCATTTCGTCGATATAGTGACGCATAGGGGCACCCTTCGCGTCTTCATACTGACGCTGAAGGCGTTTGAACATGCTTCAGATTTGACGCCTTGGGGAGTGAGAATGGGTTGAACAACAAGGTGATATGAGACACAGCTATCTTTTAACTGTATACATACTGGGAACTATATTATCAGAAGGTGAAGCACTGCTACTTGGGCGGAGTGATTTACACAACTCTGACCGAACTCTCTGCTCCTCACCAGGGGGTTTCTCGGGTGCCGCGAGCAAATCACTCCGCCCAAGTAGCAGTGCTTCGCCTTCTGAGAATATAGTTCCCTGTATGTACACTGTTAAAAGATCACTGTGTCTCATATCACCTTGTTATTTGTACACGGTGTGACTATACAAATCACAACACATACACACATAGGAAAATGTTCGCGTTATTTTGTCACTTATTGGGAGCAGTTTTCTAGCTGGAGCCATTTACTTTCAGACTTTGTGCTAAGCTAAGCTAGCGGGGGCTGCGTCAGACAGAGTTACAGAACGCACAGAGATGAGAAAGGTATGTATGGACTTATCTAACTCTGAGGGATACGATGAATAAGCTAAATTCCCAAAATCTGGGCGTGTTCCTTTAAGGAATGTTGTGTGAATTAAGCTTGACTAGCAATATAGAAACAGTTTTTAATGTCAATGTGTCTAAATATTATATTTTTTAGTACTACTGACAAACTAGTAAGTAGTAAGTTTTTCGGTAACTGTTTTTTCTGTGTGTATTTATTTTTCCAATGTCTACATTTTCCATTATGGCCATCACTTATTGATTTACTCTCCAGCTGTGACTCATTCTGCACACAGACACACACAGTTAATAATCTGTCACATCACACTGACTATTTACAGACCTTACACACTTCCATTAACACACATACAGGCATACAAACACTTCTGATTGATTTTCTCAAGCCGAGAGCTGCTGTGCTATTGGCTGACAGTGACTTGGAAATATGGAGTGAAGGTGAGAGAGAACGAAAAATGAAAAACAGGAGAGCGGCAGGCTGGAACAGACAAGAATAGAGGAATGTGCGATGAATAAATCTACAGAGATGTGAATTTGGTTGTATTTTGAATATAATTTTTTCAAGCTACTTTTGTAGTATGCCGTATATAAATGCTATGCATAGTATGCAAATGACTTGGAATTGGATTTGCCAGTAACCACACGCAACAGAGCACATGCACAGAGTACCTTTTTCACAAAATTAAGTGATCCAGAAGATGAGGCTGTGATTTTTATCTGTTGGGTTATAAATAAATCAATGATGTGTTATTTCAACCCAGCATAGGTTTATTTATAACCCAAAGCAGTTCTCTCTCTTTAAACAACCTGATGTTTTTTTGGAGTGCATTTATGATCTCTGTGTTGTCTCACAATTTACTCAAAATTAATATATATATATATATATATATATATATATATATATATATATATATATATATATATATATATATATATATATATATATATATATATCATTTGCTCTTTGCTATGCAAAGAGCAAATGAAGTTTATTGTTTAATGATCAGGGTCATTATATATATGACCACAGAAACTGTTCAACTTACTCTTTAAAAAAATATAACAGGTAAATATGCCATACACAACATATAGTAAGCTATTCTTTTCAAACCTTCCCTAGGCAATTTGCCTATGGAAATTTGCATAGTAGGCTATACACACTATACACTATACATAGTATACTGCAGAAATAGTATGGGTTGTATTGCTGTAAGCTACTCTGAAGGTTCTGTATGCATGTCAGTATATCCATTTCTGTTCTGAAATACTCATGGATTTTAAATCTATCTTTATCTGAAGAAAACATCACGCCAGCATCATTTCCTCTCCAGCATAACTTTAATTTAGCAGCTTAATATTTTTGTAGTAGACACATCAAAGCGTAGAGTGGATCGCAGTAAGATATCAGGAGAGAGGGAGGGACAGGATTGGCAAACGCTCACACTTCCCATCATTCCCAGGAGTGAATAATTGTCTGAGGATGTTGGTGGAGGGAGGAGGAGAAGCGTGACGTAACATAGAGGGCGTGAGGAGTCAGGGAATACCCTTATGAAAAGAGAGAGCGTGGGTGTGTATCTCTCTCTCTCTCTCTCTCTCTCTCTCTCTCTCTCTCTCTCTCTCCTTCACGGCTCTGTGTGGCGTGAGAAAGTCGAGCCTCCAGCCCCTGTTTAAAGATTCATGATGCAGAGCTCTGCGTCTCAGCAAAGAGCTCCACTTACACACACACCACCTCCATATTTGCCTGTACCAGCACAGAAATGCAATTTAAGCTTGTGCATGCTGGAAAGGCGTGCAAATGCTGCATGCAATTTAAACATTGATCAACTAGAAATACTGTAATATACTTTGCATCATTACATGGCTATTACAAAAAAAATGTATAAATAAATAAATGTACATGAAATATTGATTTGAGTTGAATTTCAGAGGCTGCAGAACGATATGAGAGATTTGAAACTAGCATAGCCTTGCAGAAAATCGGTTTCCCGGGTCAATTATACGGTTAAGTGGTCTTTATACACAAACATTTGACAGCAGAGTAATATGTGATTAATATATGAACTAATAATGATTAATAATAATATTATTATAATTGCATCTATATTTAGTCCTTGTAATGATTTCTTAATTTTTACTGGCCACGTGACACGTTACGCCCAATATGCAGCACTGTTCTTGCTTATCGCCGCATGCTGCTATTTATAGAGTCTCCCAAGAGCAGAGAAAGACTCCCATTTGAAACAACACACACACACACACACACACACACACACACACACACACACACACACACACACACACTGTATATATATGAGCTGAGAGAAGCTGGGGTGGATGGGTAGAACATAGAAACTTACAGTACAGATAGAGAGAACTTGAGAACAAGGTTTGACAGAAAAGGTGAGAAATGTATATGATTGATGGGCAGAACATCTCAAGAGGAGAGGTGAGAAAAGAGGTGAGATGAGAAATGAAGGGGAATAACAGAGAAAATTCATTCGAAACTGTTTATCGCTTTATAGCAATCTTTATTTTTTCAATAAAAAATGACCAGGTGATGAATCTTCAGAAAATGTTGATCATGAACCTGAGGAGATCAAACGAACCATTTCTGCGACCAATTTTCAACCGTTTTCTTGCTTTTTTTTGATAAATCTACCAGGATTCCAGCAATAAATATTTAATAAAGAAATATTTGAAATGCATTTACAATTCACGTTTAGTTGGTGATGATATCACTAGTTTGTTAGTATTTTAACTTGTAGATTTGAATTAAATGTTCGTTTCTTTGTTTGTTGCAAATTCTTTCATAATTTTAAGAAAATTATTCTTGCTTTTTCTTGCAGTGACTGGATGAACCATTTAGTTTTTGTTATTACTACATAAGATTCATGTTGTTTTTTCATGGTGTTTTATCTAACCTATTTAAAGGTGCAGTGTGTAACTTTTAAAAGGATCTCTTGACAGAAATGCAATATATTATACATAACTATATTATCAGTGGTGTATAAAGACCTTACATAATAAACTGTTATGCGTTTATTACCTTAGAATGAGTCGTGTTTATCTACATGCACCGCGGGTCCCCTTACATGGAAGTCGGCATTTTGTGCCGCCATGTTTCTACAGAAGCTCTTAATAAACTTAGACAAACTTTTTTACTAAGTTGTCTCCAACGATGACATGTTTGACCTGTGTCGGCTACCATAGCTTTGCTATGTGTTTCAAAAGCAAGGGGTGAGCTGTGAACTGAGCTGTTGGTTGCAATTTGCAACCTCACCACTAGATGCCGCTAAAATTCACACACTGCACCTTTAAGGTAAAAAAATGGATTTGTGCATGTAATGCTTTGATAGAACTAAAACGGCAACTCCCCATGAATAAGAAATCGCGATCGACTTCACTTCCATATTGTGACGCATTTATAATGAAAACTGCAATATTAAATAAAAAAATAAGAATTGTCAGCTTTGATTTTATATGGACTTTAAAGGCTGTCCTGTCACTGATTCTGTAACATTACTTACTACATGAACAATGATGCTTGAACAATGACACAGATTGACTTTCATGTAAATGTTTCCTCCAGGGTTGCCATGAGACCAAAATAAGATCCAGGCCATGTTGTATCCAGGCCAAGTCTAATGATATCATCGAATGTGTTAAGGATCCTGCCATTGAACAACAATGTTCAGCAAAGAGAAACGTATAGAGTGAGACATTCAGTTGACCAAAAGACTTTGACATGAGGGCAAATGATCGCCCTCCAGTGGTCAGGCTCATAGTCCCAGTCACAGGTATTGTTTTATTGAACTTGTGGATAGGAATAATGTGTTTCTAGTAACTCAGAAGCATTCAACATCTATTCAACAGAATTTATAAATACACATAATAAAAACATGTGAAGGTGAATCATATCTTGTGTTTCTTATTTCTTAGAGATTTTTTCCTTATGCTTGTCTCACATTTCCTAAGTCACACTTTCATATTCCATTTCTCTCCATATCATGCTTGTACATCTGACACCCCTTCAGTTACAATTGATCTCTATCTACTGTGAAATCCAAGCATCTTGACATTGTCAAAATAACCTAAAGCAGAGATGAGTGAGGCCTGTGGTTTGCTTCGAGATGCTGGAGAGATTATCTCTGACCGGAGCGGTGTGGCATCTTTGTAAGGAAAACAAATGGAAAACATCCTCAAGAGACACGACTGGAATCCCGTCGGAATTCAGTCTAGCACTTCAGAGTCATGCTGGGAATGTAAATTTAATACAGAATCACTCAAGATCTGCTTGCGTTGGTCAATCCAGTGTGCTATATATCCCAATTACAGAGGCGCTCATAGACAAACTGCCTGATGAATGCCACAGTAGTGAATGATGAGATGGTTGGATTTTGGGACCATGGCAACGTTTACATTCGTGACCCCGTCTGGGAAATCCAGGCTAAATTCTCATATTTTTCCATATTCACATGATGAGATAGGAGCATCAAAGTGTGATTTCACTTAATGAATTTATGAACTTACAGTCAATATTACATATATCAAGGTTATATTTTCAAAATGTTCATTGCAAGATGATTTTATGTACAAGAAAGTAAATCATATGACTTTAGCTGGGTCTTCACAGAATATTATTGCTCCTAATCTTATATTTAGATTATGAGACTTTATTTGACAGACAGGGTAACATATATTTACTTTATTGAATTATATTAATTTACCTGTTAAGATATCAAAGTTTCATCCTATGAGTGTTTTAAAGTCTTCAGGTAAACTTCTGATATCTTATTGACCCCATCAGTGATATAAAGTCTCTGTCACATTGCTCTGATAATAAGTCTGATGACAGTATTTATTTGACCCTCTATTATTTAACAGGTCCGTGAAAAAGGAGCACACTCTATGGCAAGCCATTCTGACATTTAATCATTTACATTTACTAGTATCTATTTTTTAGTTACTAGTTCTTATTTTTTAGTTACTAGTATCTATTCAATTAGATATAGTACTTATTCATTAGATACTAGTACCTAAACATTAGATACTAGTGCTTATTCATTAAGTACTATAGTACTTATATATAATAGTTACTAGTAAAAAAATGTATCTTACTAGTCACAATTGTTTTTTACCTGTCATATGTAATGACTAGTCAGAATGGCCACTGTAGAGTAAAATTAAAATCTTACTAGTAAAATAAATTATCTTACTAGTTTCTATTAAATGGAATATTTATGGAATAAGTACTAGTAGCTAATTATTAAATACCAGTATCTAATAAATAAAAACTAGTATCTATTTAAAAGGTACTAGTATATTACGAATAAGTACTAGTATTTATTGAATAAGTACTAGTAGCTAATTATTAAATACCAGTATCTAATAAATAAGAACTAGTATCTAATAAATAAGTACTAGTATCTAACGAAAAAGAACTAGTATCTAATAAATAGATACAAGTATCTATTAAATAAGTACTTGTATCTAATGAATAAGTAGAATCTAATAAATAAGCCCTAGTATCTAATGTTTAGGTACTAGTGACTATTGGTATACATCAAAATCGAAAAGTTTATATATGAATGACCGATCTTTATAGAAATCAATGGGGAATTTGTTGCTAGTAACAACGGAATAATTACTTAGTACTATTGCAATAAGTACTAGTATCTAATGAATAAGCACTAGTATCTATTTAATAAGTACTAGTATTTATTGAATAAGTACTAGTATCTAATAAATAAGTACTAGTATCTAACGAAAAATAACTAGCATCTAATAAATAGATACAAGTATCTATTAAAGAAGTACTAGTATCTAATGAATAAGTAGAATCTAATAAATAAGCACTAGTATCTAATGTTTATGTACTAGTGAATATTGGTATACATCAAAATTGAATAGTTAAAATATGAATGACCGATCTTTATAGAAATCAATGGGAAATTTGTTGCTAGTAACAATGGAATAATTACTTAGTACTATTGCAATAAGTACTAGTATCTAATGAATAAGCACTAGTATCTATTTAATAAGTACTAGTATCTATTGAATAAGTACTAGTATCTAATGAATAAGCACTAGTATCTATTTAATAAGTACTAGTATCTATTGAATAAGTACTAGTATCTAATAAATAAAAACTAGTATCTATTTAAAAGGTACTAGTATCTTACGAATAAGTACTAGTATTTATTGAATAAGAAGTAGTAGCTAATTATTAAATACCAGTATCCAATAAATAAGAACTAGTATCTAATAAATAAGTACTAGTATCTAACGAAAAAGAACTAGTATCTAATAAATAGATATAAGTATCTATTAAATAAGTACTAGTATCTAATGAATACGTATAATCTAATAAATAAGCACTAGTATCTAATGATTTGGGAACTAATGACTATTGGAATACATCAAAATTGAATAGTTAATATATGAATGACTGATCTTTATAGAAATCAATGGGAAATTTGTTGCTAGTAACAATGGAATAATTACTTAGGACTATTGCAATAAGTACTAGTATCTAATGAATAAGCACTAGTATCTAATAAATTCTAGTATCTAATGTATAAGTACTTGTATCTAATTTAATAAATACTAGTAACTAAAAAATAAGAACTAGTAAATAAAAAGATACTAGTAAATGTAAATGATTAAATGTCAGAACGGCTTGCTATACACACTCGGCTGTCTGCATATCCTGATCAGCATGCAATGTAAGTAGCAGTGCAGTCCATTGTGTACACTAGCATTAGATACTACACCAACTTAATATATGACAGAGTAAAGCTGTGCTACTGTCAGAGCTCAAACTTACTGAGAGCAGTACAGACTACAGGCTGGTTTGCAAAGAAAACAGGCATTTGTTCCTGCGCTGACAAACTCACAGCTTATTTGCAGCCAAAATTAGATTCAAATGTATTTTGTTGAAAGCAAAATTGGTTTTTCCACACGCAATGTGACTTCGGCACCTCATTTGGCTGGGTGAGGTTGACAGTAGCCACAGTGTACATTTACAACGTGTCCCATGCAACTCTTCATTGCCATTGACCATCATACAGACACACGCAGAAGGCACTAAAAAGATTTATAAATCTGATAGAATAAAGGAAATAAAAAGGAAGTCTTTGATTTGTGGTATTTGGATTTATGATTAGATTAAAAGTGAGAGCGTGAGAAGTGCAGCACAGAGGAAAATGTTATTGTAGAGCGTTTACTCTTTGTTGTGTTTCATTTAAGTATCAAGGTTCTCTTAAAAGTGCTTATGAGGGAAAAAAGAAACAAATATGACAATTTTTAAAAGAAGGTTGTGGCATAAACTCTTGACACACTGTCCCTGCTCTCATGAGACTTGGCTAATGTTCCACTGTGTTGGAGATATTTTGCTACATCTAGATCTTAATGTGCGATCCATACAGAATATGAAACATAACCCCAGATGTGTGTACTGTAAATCACAGGCCATTGATTTTCAGACTGCAGTGCAGATCTGCACCATGGGTTGGTTTCATCATGGGCCGTGAATCATTAATCATAATATCATTTTTCTGTAAGGAAAAGGAGGATTAAGATGTCTTTGTACCCTTCAAGGCCACACAGAAGCTGCATCTAAAACATCATAGTGTACAGTATGCCGTATGTAACAAAACATACATTGTAAACCTTTTGCTGTAGTTATGCAGCTGTTTGCCTAGAACTTACTGTAGATTTAAATGTATGTTATTTACTGGCTACAGATATTTCAAAGTGAATGAACATTAAACATGAACAAGCATTTGTATTTACAGAATAAAACTATAAAATAACAACCTTGTGCAAAGCATTCTGGGAACCAGAAATCCTCATCAACCCTTTTCAGTTTTTTTCCGTTAGATTTTCGTTCCCAGAATGCATTGCAAGACTTGTTAATGTTTAATGTTCTGTTGCCAATAAATGGCATAAATTTAAATCTTCAGTAAGTTACTGGCAAACAGCTGCTGCAGTAATATTGTAATTCCTACAGAAATGTGTTACAGTGTACTAATTCATTTTGGTTTAAATCTAATGCCATGTTTACTAAAAAAACCTTCTTTATCACCCTCTCTATTATCAAATCGCAAAAATAAATGCAACCAAATGTAATAAGTCATACCCTGGCATGCAAATAGCTCAAAGTGAGAATAGCTCAAGATGAACGCATTCTCTATCAAAATCATAAAATGCTACTTTTAGAAAGATATGCAATATATTTATTGAAAAGATGAACTGGGACTTCTGGGATATTACTTAAACACACTTTAGTGGTTTACATTGCATTATACATCTGGGAAATATTTGGGCACATTCAAAGTGTAATTTTCTGGCACGCAATAATAAATCCCAGAGTATGCATAGGGATACTGCAGTAATATAAAATCCCTATACAGGTGCTGAAAGTAAATAACATGCAGATAAAATGAGCAGCGATACATTTTGCTTTTTAATAAACGATCACGCACAGAAGCATTGTCACACAGAGGACTCAATACCTGCTGCTTCATTCTCGTAACCATGACGACCACACAGATGGCCAATCCAATCTATTCCAATCAGAGCTGTGGCCTCCGTCACTCTTGCGAGGAATTATTAATAGTCGACAACCCTAGAGTCACATCAATCTCCCCACAAACCCATCATCAGCTGAGCTCATAATCATACGGGCTGATGAAGATCTCATCCGCAGGATTTTCATTGGACAGCCGCAGTCAAATGTGACCTCGGGACATCTTGGGGTCGTGGCTAAAAAGGCCCTTGGACTCCTTATGTGCAAGTGTGTGTGTGTGTGTTTGTGTTATCATCTGAATGGTGGCCTGTAGGAAAATTGTGCCAGTTTATGTCATTCTGCAATCTGTCGTGATGATGATGATGAGAATTTGACCATTGCAAGGTGCTTCAAATATAATTTACGTTTTACTTCAGGAGTGTTTCTGTGTGTTTTAGTGATGGATGGGGTGATGCCGTGATTGTTATTTATATATGACCCGATATATAACATTCAAATAGTTTCAAAACACATGAACTGGGTAATATGTAGATGGTAATTCGTTGTATGTCACCTGCATCACTTATTTAATTTTTCTGGCTATACACAGGTACTATTTAAACTAGTTTGTCTTTGTGTAAGTCAGAATTTTTCTCTGTTAATATAGCAAACATTAAGAATAACAATTATCTTGCTCTGTGAAAACAAGCATAAATGTGATATAAAAGTCTGATGCTGTCTTACTGTTTGGGGAGAGAGGGAACAAGGAGTAAGTTGCCCTGGCAACCGAAAAGACTTGTATGCTCATTCAGAGCAGCAAATTAGATTTCTGTGGCCAACTGGGTTGGTTTGCAAAGACTTTTCCAGCTGATAAGCATCTATTGACGCTTGTTCGATATCTTCGGAGAAGTCAAAAGGAAATCCAATACAGAAGCCCGGTGACTTTGTCTGGCCTGAATAGAGAGAGGCAGGGAACGTTTCTATATTTGCCAAGCTTGATCATCTCGTATCCACTTTCGTCTGTTTATCTTTTAGCGGCCTCAGATGGGTTGAACAATAGGAGCCGGAGCCATAAACAGGGCCCAAACAAAGGAGTGGACAATAATTCACCCCATCGTTCATGAATCCGGTTAATGTCTATCTCTACAACCAAGTTTTGGTTGGTTTAATATGCTGTTTCCCATGGTCATAGACATGTTTGATTTGAACATATTTTACATCAGGTGCTTTTATATACCAGAGTGATTTATTGTGTTAAGGGTTTATGGCATCCAATGTTCTCAATAATCAAAATCTCATAAATCACTTGCAGAATTTGCCCGACACTTTAATAGAAAGGTGAAAATTGTGAGGCTTGTTTGCATGTGATCATTTAATCGGACGCATTTTATTTGGATATGTCCTTAAGACTTCATTTGCAATGCAAGTATGCACCAAATGGTTGGCTGCCTTTGTCTTTCATTTTTTTTCCAAGTACTTTATTCCAAAGTGAAATGAAATAGCAGAAGTGACAAGTCCTGGTTACTTTAGGTCTGTTTGTCACTGAAGTTTTTTCATTAGAATATAGTGATCAAATACTTTTGATTGCTCTAATCATACTTTTATGGTGGTTTGTGTTATTTTCAGATTTTAAAAGCCATTGGTAACCATTCACTTTCGTTATAAGAGCATCCGAAACATGTTGCATTTGATTGATGAAAAGAAATCATGTGAGTTTGGTCATACATACGTTTTCAAGAATGTTAAAGCATGTATATTTCAACCAGATCACAGATAAAAATAGCTTAGTGTAGATGTTGGTGTGATAAATAATGACATTGTAAATGTAAGTTGTCTATATCATTGTTGTAGGGGTTTATCCTGTAATAAGTTCATGGATGCCTTCAGGCTCAAAAGTCAGATTTAAGGGCAAATTGAAATACTGGTTATGATGACTAAATAGGAAATTGTAACCAAAACCACCAATATTCCTCTTGTCTTAATAGAAGGAACCACATTTCATATTCAGATGAAAACTGAAACAGTTAATAAGTTCATGTCAAAGATATTAATGAATTTTATTATGCACACATATAGATGGAAACATAAGGGATAAACAGTATCAGAAACTCACAATAAAGAATTATAGAGTTACTGTACCTTAAAATGTTTAGAAAATATTTAGGATTTTTTTATCAGCATTTAGAAAAAAACAAAATGAAAATCTTTGTACACAACATAGCATAGTGGATATCGTAGTGATGAATTTAGATCATTTACTTTAAAAGTAATCTGTTAAAATAATCACTAATAATATATGATCACGTTAAATGTGAATTTGTATAAAATGTGAAACTATGAGTTACATTTCTATTTCAGAAAATACATTTTAGATTATATAACAAGTTTTACTATGCAAATTAACTCTTGTAAAAATAGTTTGATTTAGTGTCCATATTTTCATCTATGAGTGAATATGGACCTTAAAAATAAAAACACAAATGTACAGTGAAGTTGAGAAAGCAAAATTGTTTAGATTAAAGATTAAGACTAAACTGCCGTAAACGAAACAGCCATTGAAATATAGTAGTATGTCTCCATCTTGTGGTCAGATAGCCTGAATAATCTGAATAATTTCGCTTTATGAAGTTTATAATGGCAAACACCAACTACTAATAAATAATAAATAGCAGTAATAGTAAATGTATTCTTTATTCTTCATAGATACAGAATGGCTGCGTACAACCCAAATTAAGCCTTAAAAAAGCACTGGAACAGGTGGGGGCTTTCAAAGTGTCACACGCCTGTTGTTCATATTATGAATAACACTGTTAATATTTGGAGAGATAGGCTATAGACACATGGTCCTTCACTAATAAGGGCCCACAGGGGACATATTTGTTACATTTCCCCTCATCAGTGTCTCCATGGTTCCTCTCTGTTGTTGCTTGGCAACCGTTTTATCTGGCCGATGAAGCAAACATAGAAGACTCCATGATTAAAAATCATCCAATTACACAACAGCATAATTTGTGCTCATTATTCAGTTTTATAACATTTATAATGTAAATCTGGGTTAGGGCATATATTAAGATACTTCTTTAAAATGGCCTAACAAATATTTTCTCTGGTAACCACGGTTTAATAGTTCCAAAATACTACACAATTAGAGTTATACAGTGTTTAAAAGTGCAACAAGTTGATACTAGATAGAAAAGTTTGTTGACAAACTTTATGTTGGCTTGCCAAAGCGTAGCCTGTACGTTTAAAAAGGTTTGACAGATGTATAGTTTAGTAGGCTATCTGGCTTTTAGTATGTTTAAGTATGAAGCTAGCCTGATTTAGCATGAAGCTAGCATGATTAGCCTGAAGCTAGCATGAAGCTAACATGGTTAACATGAAGCAAGCATCAAGTTAGCATGATTAGCATGAAGATAGCATGATGCTAACATGAAATAGCATGAAGCTAACATGATGCTAACATGAATAAGCATGAAGCTAACATGATGCTAACATGAATTAGCATGAAGCTAGCATGATGCTAACATGAATTAGCATGAAGCTAGCATGATGCTAACATGAATTAGCATGAAGCTAACATGAATTAGCATGAAGCTAGCATGACGCTAACATGAATTAGCATGAAGCTAGCATGATGCTAACATGAATTAGCATGAAGCTAGCATTATGCTAATATGAATTAGCATGAAGCTAACATGATGCTAGCATGATGCTAACATGAATTAGCATGAAGCTAACATGATGCTAAATTGAATTAGCATGAAGCTAGCATGATGGTAACATGAATTAGCATGAAGCTAGCATGATGCTAATATGAATTAGCATGAAGCTAGCATGATGCTAACATGAATTAGCATGAAGCTAGCATGATGCTAACATGAATTAGCATGAAGTTAGCATGAAGCTAGCATGATGCTAACATGAATTAGCATGAAGCTAGCATGATGCTAACATGAATTAGCATGATGTTAACATGAATTAGCATGAAGCTAGCATGATGCTAATATGAATTAACATGAAGCTAACATGATGCTAACATGAATTAGCATGAAGCTAGCATGATGCTTACATGAATTAACATGAAGCTAACGTGATGCTAACATGAAGCTTACATGATGTTAACATGAATTAGCATGAAGCTAGCATGATGCTAACATGAATTAGCATGATGCTAACGTGAATTAGCATGAAGCTAGCATGATGCTAACATGAATTAGCATGAAGTTAGCATGTTGCTAACATTAATTAGCATGAAGCTAACATGATGCTAACATGAATTAGCATTAAGCTAGCATGATGCTAACATAAATTAGCATGAAGCTACCATGATGCTAACATGAATTAGCATGAAGTTAGCATGATGCTAACATGAATTTGCATAAAGCTAACATGATGCTAACATGAATAAGCATGAAGTTAGCAAGATTTATGATGAAATTAGCATGAAGCTAGCATGAAACTAGCATGAAGCTAGTATGACTTAGCATGAAACTAGCATAAGGCTAACATGACCAAAAGACCCAACCCCCATGTCTCTATGATGTTCGGATCCAGAGATATAAGGCTTTGTTTATTATGTTGCTAGGGTGCTCATATTTGGTTGCTAGGGGCGTGGCTTAATACCTCAATAAGAATCCTTAGAGACTGATTGGATGCCTGAGTAAAATGAGCCCACCCCCATGTCTCTGTGACACTGTGCTGCAAAGATATCCATCTGGGCATTTTATAATGGCAGTCTATGGGAGATGTTGCTAGGGTACCCACAAATGGTTGCTAGGGGCGTGGCTTAACAGCTTTGAGACGATCCAGAGAGACTGATTGGATGCCTGAGTAAAATGAGCCCACCCCCATGTCTCTACGACACTCTAAAGTGAAGATATTCCATCTGGGACGCTTTTATTCCCTTATATGGGCACGTTCCTTGCCCCATTATAAGTCAATGGGGAAATTTGGGTGTCTCTTACACCCCAGGGGTGAGACTTACACCCCAATGTGATGTATGTTCTTACAGAGCCTGCCAGCCTCTTCAAATGTGGTAACCCACAAGTTTCTACAAATTTCTCGCTTGCAGCTATGACCCGTCAAAGTTTGTCGCAATGTTAAGTCAATGGAAAATTTGGGGTGTTTGAGCGCCCCGTTTAGGAATTCGGTAGGTCCCATCAGTTAGAAAAGATATAGCATAAATCTACGTACCAGTCTTAAAAGTTTTGTAAAGTTTTGTGGGTGTAGCTTGAAAGCTCTAGGAGGAGTTACTGTTAGAAAAAGTGTGGACCAGAAGAATAATAATAACTAGATAGGTACATTTCCTGAAGAAAATGTGAAGTGGTGCTTGCCGTGGCAAAATTCTGGGGACCATATATGATTATACTCCAAGCCAAAAGTAAAACGGTCCAACCCCCGTGTCTCTACGATGTTCTGATGCGGAGATATAAGGCTTTGTTTACTCTGTTGCTAGGGTACTGTATTTGGTTGCTAGGGAAAAATTTGGCATCCCATAATGATTACACTCCGAGTCACGAGTCAAACGGTCCAACCCCCGTGTCTCTAAGATGTTCTGATGCGGAGATATAAGGCTTTGTTTACTCTGTTGCTAGGGTAGTGTATTTGGTTGCTAGGGAAAAAATTGGCATCCCATAATGATTACACTCTGAGTCATGAGTCAAACGGTCAAACCCCGTGTCTCTACGATGTTCTGATGCGGAGATATAAGGCTTTGTTTACTCTGTTGCTAGGGTACTGTATTTGGTTGCTAGGGAAAAAATTGGCATCCCATAATGATTACACTCCGAGTCACGAGTCAAACGGTCCAACCCCCGTGTCTGTATGATGTTCTGATGCCGAGATATAAGGCTTTGTTTACTCTGTTGCTAGGGTACTGTATTTGGTTGCTAGGGAAAAAATTGGCATCCCATAGAAATTACACTCTGAGTCACGAGTCAAACGGTCCAACCCCCTTGTCTCTACGATGTTCTGATGCGGAGATATAAGGCTTTGTTTACTCTGTTGCTAGGGTACTGTATTTGGTTGCTAGGGAAAAAATTGGCATCCCATAATGATTACACTCCGAGTCACGAGTCAAACGGTCCAACCCCCGTGTCTCTAAGATGTTCTGATGCGGAGATATAAGGCTTTGTTTACTCTGTTGCTAGGGTACTGTATTTGGTTGCTAGGGAAAAAATTGGCATCCCATAATGATTACACTCTGAGTCACGAGTCAAACGGTCCAACCCCCGTGTCTCTACGATGTTCTGATGCGGAGATATAAGGCTTTGTTTACTCTGTTGCTAGGGTACTGTATTTGGTTGCTAGGGAAAAAATTGGCATCCCATAATGATTACACTCGGAGTCACAAGTCAAACGGTCCAACCCCCGTGTCTCTACGACGTTCTGATGCGGAGATATAAGGCTTTGTTTACTCTGTTGCTAGGGTAATGTATTTGGTTTCTAGGGAAAAAAATGGCATCCCATAATGATTACACCCCGAGTCATTAGTCATACGGTCCAACCCCCGTGTCTCTACGACGTTCTGATGCGGAGATATAAGGCTTTGTTTACTCTGTTGCTAGGGTACTGTATTTGGTTGCTAGGGAAAAAATGGCATCCCATAATGATTACACTCCGAGTCACGAGTCAAACGGTCCAACCCCCGTGTCTCTACCATGTTCTGATGCGGAGATATAAGGCTTTGTTTACTCTGTTGCTAGGGTACTGTATTTGGTTGCTAGGGAAAAAATTGGCATCCCATAATGATAACACTCCGAGTCACGAGTCAAACGGTCCAACCCCCGTGTCTCTATGATGTTCTGATGCGGAGATATAAGGCTTTGTTTACTCTGTTGCTAGGGTACTGTATTTGGTTGCTAGGGAAAAAATTGGCATCCCATAGAAATTACACTCTGAGTCACGAGTCAAACGGTCCAACCCCCTTGTCTCTACGATGTTCTGATGCGGAGATATAAGGCTTTGTTTACTCTGTTGCTAGGGTACTGTATTTGGTTGCTAGGGAAAAAATTGGCATCCCATAATGATTACACTCCGAGTCACGAGTCAAACGGTCCAACCCCCGTGTCTCTAAGATGTTCTGATGCGGAGATATAAGGCTTTGTTTACTCTGTTGCTAGGGTACTGTATTTGGTTGCTAGGGAAAAAATTGGCATCCCATAATGATTACACTCTGAGTCACGAGTCAAACGGTCCAACCCCCGTGTCTCTACGATGTTCTGATGCGGAGATATAAGGCTTTGTTTACTCTGTTGCTAGGGTACTGTATTTGGTTGCTAGGGAAAAAATTGGCATCCCATAATGATTACACTCGGAGTCACAAGTCAAACGGTCCAACCCCCGTGTCTCTACGACGTTCTGATGTGGAGATATAAGGCTTTGTTTACTCTGTTGCTAGGGTAATGTATTTGGTTTCTAGGGAAAAAAATGGCATCCCATAATGATTACACCCCGAGTCATTAGTCATACTGTCCAACCCCCATGTCTCTATGACGTTCTGATGAGGAGATATAAGGCTTTGTTTACTCTGTTGATAGGGTACTGTATTTGGTTGCTAGGGAAAAAATGGCATCCCATAATGATTACACTCTGAGTCATTAGTCATACGGTCGAACCCCCTTGTCTCTACGACGTTCTGATGCGGAGATATAAGGCTGTGTTTACTCTGTTGCTAGGGTACTTTATTTGGTTGCTAGGGAAAAAATTGGCATCCCATAATGATTACACCCCGAGTCACGAGTCAAACGGTCCAACCCCCGTGTCTCTACCATGTTCTGATGCGGAGATATAAGGCTTTGTTTACTCTGTTGCTAGGGTACTGTATTTGGTTGCTAGGGAAAAAATTGGCATCCCATAATG
The DNA here is from genome assembly GCF_027580225.2 of Misgurnus anguillicaudatus. Taxonomy (NCBI): domain Eukaryota; kingdom Metazoa; phylum Chordata; class Actinopteri; order Cypriniformes; family Cobitidae; genus Misgurnus; species Misgurnus anguillicaudatus. The sequence continues at coordinate 15,174,836 of NC_073345.2, forward strand.
ATAACACTCCGAGTCACGAGTCAAACGGTCCAACCCCCGTGTCTCTATGATGTTCTGATGCGGAGATATAAGGCTTTGTTTACTCTGTTGCTAGGGTACTGTATTTGGTTGCTAGGGAAAAAATTGGCATCCAATAATGATTACACTCTGAGTCATTAGTCATACGGTCCAACCCCCGTGTCTCTACGACGTTCTGATGCGGAGATATAAGGCTTTGTTTACTCTGTTGCTAGGGTACTGTATTTGGTTGCTAGGGGCGTGGCTTGGGAGTGGCCAATTATTAGCCAAATTGTTACACCCCTAGTCACAAGTAAAACGGTCCAACCCCCGTGTCTCTACGATGTTCTGATGCCGAGATATAACTGTTTGAATTTTATGTTGCTAGGGTGCTCAAAAGTGGTTGCTAGGGGCGTGGCTTAGTAAGTCTTTAAGGATCCTGAGAGACGGATTGGATGCCTGAGTAAAATGAGCCCACCCCCATGTCTCTATGACACTGTGGTGCAAAGATATCCATCTGGGCATTTTATAATGGCAGTCTATGGGAGATGTTGCTAGGGTGCCCAAAATTGTTGCTAGGGGCGTGGCTTTATAGATCTGAGATGATCCTGAGGGACTGATTGGATGCCCGAGTAAAATGAGCCCACCCCCTTGTCCCTACGAAGCTGCAATGCGAAGATATCCCTTCAGGAAAATTTTGATTCCCTTATATGGGCGTGTTCCTTGCCCCATTGACTTTTCATTAGGGCACTTTTGGGAGCCTCTTACACCCCAGGGGTACAGCTTACACCCCAATGTGATGTATGTTCTTACAGAGACTACCACCCTCTGTAAATGCTGTAACCCACATGTTTCTACAAAATCCACGAGCGGAGCTATGACCCGTCAAAGTTGGGCCCAATGTTAAGTCAATGGGATTTTTCGGGTGGTTTTACGCCCCCCTTTCGGAAATCCTGCACCCGATCCCTTATAAAAGTCATAGCACACCTCTCCTCAATAATCCGGTCGATTAGAGCCCTCTTTCATGGGTCTACAACAAAGCGTGCGGGACGAGTTACGCGCCGAAAAAGTGTCCGGATGTAAGAATAAAATATAATAATAATAACTAGATAGAAAAGTTTGTTGACAAACTTTATGTTGGCTTGACAAAGCCTGGCCTGAACGTTAAAAACGGTTTGACAGAAGTTTAGTTTAGTAGGCTATCTGGCTGTTAGTATGTTTAAGTATGAAGCTAGCCTGATTTAACATAAAGCTAGCATGATTAGCCTGAAGCTAGCATGAAGCTAACATGATTAGCATGAAGCTAGCATCAAGTTAGCATGATTAGCATGATTAGCATGAAGCTAGCATGATGCTAACATGAAATAGCATGAAGCTAGCATGATGCTAACATGAATTAGCATGAAGCTAGCATGAAGCTAACATGATTAGCATGAAGCTAGCATCAAGTTAGCATGATTAGCATGAAGCTAGCATGATGCTAACATGAATTAGCATGAAGCTAGCATGATGCTAACATGAATTAGCATGAAGCTAGCATGATGCTAACATGAATTAGCATGAAGCTAGCATGATGCTAACATGATTAGCATGAAGCTAGCATGATGCTAACATGAATTAGCATGAAGCTAGCATGATGCTAACATGAATTAGCATGAAGCTAGCATGATGCTAACATGAATTAGCATGAAGCTAGCATGATGCTAACATGAATTAGCATGAAGCTAGCATGATGCTAACATGAATTAGCATGAAGCTAGCATGATGCTAACATGAATTAGCATGAAGCTAACATGATGATAACATGAATTAGCATGAAGCTAGCATGATGCTAACATGAATTAACATGAAGCTAGCATGATGCTAACATGAATTAGCATGAAGCTAACATGATGCTAACATGAATTACCATGAAGCTAGCATGATGCTAACATGAATTACCATGAAGCTAGCATGATGCTAACATGAATTAGCATGAAGCTAGCATGATGCTAACATGAATTAGCATGAAGCTAGCATGATGCTAACATGAATTAGCATGAAGCTAGCATGAAGCTAACATGAATTAGCATGAAGCTAACATGAATTAGCATGAAGCTAGCATGATGCTAACATGAATTAGCATGAAGCTAGCATGATGCTAACATGAATTAGCATGAAGCTAGCATGATGCTTACATGAATTAGCATGAAGCTAGCATGATGCTAACATGAATTAGCATGAAGCTAGCATGATGCTAACATGAATTAGCATGAAGCTAACATGAAGCTAACATGAATTAGCATGAAGCTAACATGAATTAGCATGAAGCTAGCATGATGCTAACATGAATTAGCATGAAGCTGGCATGATGCTAACATGAATTAGCATGAAGCTAGCATGATGCTAACATGAATTAGCATGAAGCTAGCATGATGCTAACATGAATAAGCATGAAGTTAGCAAGATTTATTATGAAATTAGCATAAAGCTAGCATGAAACTAGCATGAAGCTAGTATGACTTAGCTTGAAGCTAACATGAAGCTAACATGACCAAAAGACCCAACCCCCATGTCTCTATGATGTTCGGATCCAGAGATATAAGGCTTTGTTTATTATGTTGCTAGGGTGCTCATATTTGGTTGCTAGGGGCGTGGCTTAATAGCTCAATAAGAATCCTTAGAGACTGATTGGATGCCTGAGTAAAATGAGCCCACCCCCATGTCTCTGTGACACTGTGCTGCAAAGATATCCATCTGGGCATTTTATAATGGCAGTCTATGGGAGATGTTGCTAGGGTGCCCAAAAATGGTTGCTAGGGGCGTGGCTTAATTGCTATGGGATGATCCAGAGAGACTGATTGGATGCCTGAGTAAAATGAGCCCACCCCCATGTCTCTATGACACTGTAAAGCGAAGATATTCCATCTGGAACGTTTTTATTCCCTTATATGGGCGTGTTTCCTGCCCCGTTATAAGTCAATGAGGAATTTTGGGGGCCTCCTACACCCCAGGGGTGAAACTTACACCCCAATGTGAGGTATGTTCTCACAGTGCCTGTCAGCCTCCTTAAATATGGTAAGCCACAAGTTTCTACAAATTTCTCACTCGGAGCTATGACCTGTCAAAGTTTGTTGCAATGTTAAGTAAATGGGACTTTTCGGAAGTTTTATGTCCCGTTTTAGGAATTCTGTAAGTCGGATCCCGTCAAAAAGATATAGCACACTTCTTTAGACCAGTCAGAATGTCCGTGGAAAATTTCGTGGATGTAGCTTGAAAGCTGTCGGACGAGTTAGCCGCAGAAATTTTAGTCTCAGAAGAAGAAGAAGAAGAAGAAGAAGAAGAATAACTAGATAGAAAAGTTTGTTGACAAACTTTATGTTGGCTTGACAAAGCCTGGCCTGAACGTTTAAAACGGTTTGACAGAAGTTTAGTTTAGTAGGCTATCTGGCTGTTAGTATGTTTAAGTATGAAGCTAGCCTGATTTAGCATGAAGCTAGCATGATTAGCCTGAAGCTAACATTAAGCTAACATGATTCGCATGAAGCTAGCATCAAGTTAGCATGATTAGCATGAAGCTAGCATGATGCTAACATGAATTAGCATGAAGCTAGCATGATGCTAGCATGATTTAGCATGAAGCTAACATGATGCTAACATGAATTAGCATGAAGTTAGCATGATGCTAACATGAATTAGCATGAATTAGCATGAAGTTAGCATGATGCTAACATGAATTAGCATGAAGCTAGCATGATGCTAACATGAATTAACATGAAACTAACATGATGCTAACATGAATTAGCATGAAGCTAGCATGATGCTAACATGAATTAGCATGAAGCTAGCATGATGCTAACATGAATTAGCATGAAGCTAGCATGATGCTAACATGAATTAGCATGAAGCTAGCATGATGCTAACATGAATTAGCATGAAGCTAGCATGATGTTAACATGAATTACCATGAAGCTAGCATGATGCTAACATGAATTAGCATGAAGCTAGCATGATGCTAACATGAATTAGCAGGCAGCTAGCATGATGCTAACATGAATTAGCATGAAGCTAGCATGATGCTAACATGAATTAGCATGAAGCTAGCATGATGCTAATATGAATTAGCATGAAGTTAACATGAAGCTAGCATGATGCTAACATGAAGCTAGCATGATGCTAACATGAATTAGCATGAAACTAGCATGATGCTAACATGAATAAGCATGAAGTTAGCAAGATTTATTATGAAATTAGCATAAAGCTAGCATGAAACTTGCATGAAGCTAGTATGACTTAGCATGAAGCTAGCATGAAGCTAACATGACCAAAAGACCCAACCCCCATGTCTCTATGATGTTCGGATCCAGAGATATAAGGCTTTGTTTATTATGTTGCTAGGGTGCTCATATTTGGTTGCTAGGGGCGTGGCTTAATACCTCAATAAGAATCCTTAGAGACTGATTGGATGCCTGAGTAAAATGAGCCCACCCCCATGTCTCTGTGACACTGTGCTGCAAAGATATCCATCTGGGCATTTTATAATGGCAGTCTATGGGAGATGTTGCTAGGGTGCCCGACAATGGTTGCTAGGGGCGTGGCTTAATAGCTATGGGACGATCCAGAGAGACTGATTGGATGCCTGAGTAAAATGAGCCCACCCCCATGTCTCTATGATACTGTAAAGCGAAGATATTCCATCTGGAACGTTTTTATTCCCTTATATGGGCGTGTTTCCTGCCCCGTTATAAGTCAATGGGGAATTTTGGGGGCCTCTTACACCCCAGGGGTGAAACTTACACTCCAATGTGATGTATGTTCTCACAGTGCCTGCCAGCCTCTTCAAATGTGGTAACCCACAAGTTTCTACAAATTACTCGCTTGCAGCTATGACCTGTCAAAGTTTGTCGCAATGTTAAGTAAATGGGACTTTTCGGAAGTTTTATGTCCCGTTTTAGGAATTCTGTAAGTCGGATCCCGTCAAAAAGATATAGCACACTTCTTTAGACCAGTCAGAATGTCCGTGGAAAATTTCATGGTTGTAGCTTGAAAGCTGTCGGACGAGTTAGCCGCAGAAATTTTAGTCTCAGAAGAAGAAAAAGAATAATAATAATAACTAGATAGAAAAGTTTGAAGACAAACTTTATGTTGGCTTGACAAAGCCTGGCCTAAACGTTTAAAACAGTTTGAGAGAAACTTAAAACAAGATTAGTTTAGTAGTCCAAGTTTCCGTAAACATGATTTAACAAAAAGTTAGCATGTTAACATGATTTAGCACTAAGTTAGCATGAATTTAACATGAATTAGCATGAGTTAGCATGATGCTAACATGAATTAACATGAAGCTAACATGATGTTAACAAGAATTAGCATGAAGCTAACATGATGCTAACATGAATTAGCATGAAGCTAGCATGATGCTAACATGAATTAGCATGAAGCTAGCATGATGCTAACATGAATTAGCATGAAGCTAGCATAATGCTAACATGAATTAACATGAAGGTAGCATGATGCTAACATGAAGCTAACATGAATTAGCATAAATCTAGCATGATGCTAACATGAATTAGCATGAAGCTAGCATGATGCTAACATGAATTAGCATGAAGCTAGCACGATGCTAACATGAATTAGCATGAAGTTAGAACGATGCTAACATGAATTAGCATGAAGCTAGCATGATGCTAACATGAATTAGCATGAAGCTAGCATGATGCTAACATGAATTAGCATGAAGCTAGCATGATGTTAACATAAATTAGCATGAAGTTAGCATGATGCTAACATGAATTACCATGAAGCTAGCACGAAGCTAACATGAATTAGCATGAAGCTAGCACGAAGCTAACATGAATTAGCATGAAGCTAGCACGAAGCTAACATGAATTAGCATGAAGTTAGCACGAAGCTAAGATGAATTAGCATGAAGCTAGCACGATGCTAACATGAATTAGCATGAAGCTAGCATGATGTTAACATAAATTAGCATGAAGTTAGCATGATGCTAACATGAATTACCATGAAGCTAGCACGAAGCTAACATGAATTAGCATGAAGCTAGCACGAAGCTAACATGAATTAGCATGAAGCTAGCACGAAGCTAACACGAATTAGCATGAAGCTAGCACGATGCTAACACGAATTAGCATGAAGCTAGCACGATGCTAACTTGAATTAGCATGAAGCTAGCACGAAGCTAACATGAATTAGCATGAAGCTAGCACGATGCTAACATGAATTAGCATGAAGCTAGCACGATGCTAACACGAATTAGCATGAAGCTAGCACAATGCTAACATGAATTAGCATGAAGCTAGGACGATGCTAACATGAATTAGCATGAAGCTAGCATAATGCTAACATGATTTAGCATGAAGTTAGCAAGATTTATTATGAAATTAGCATAAAGCTAGCATGAAACTAGCATAAGGCTGCTATGACTTAGCATGAAGCTAGCATAAGGCTAACATGACCAAAAGACCCAACCCCCATGTCTCTATGATGTTCGGATCCAGAGATATAAGGCTTTGTTTATTATGTTGCTAGGGTGCTCATATTTGGTTGCTAGGGGCGTGGCTTAATACCTCAATAAGAATCCTCAGAGACTGATTGGATGCCTGAGCAAAATGAGCCCACCCCTATGTCTCTATGACACTGTGCTGCAAAGATATCCATCTGGGCATTTTATAATGGCAGTCTATGGGATATGTTGCTAGGGTGCCCAAAAATGGTTGCTAGGGGCGTGGCTTAATAGATATGGGACGATCCTGAGAGACTGATTGGATGCCTGAGTAAAATGAGCCCACCCCCATGTCTCTACGACACTGTAAAGCAAAGATATTCCGTCTGGGACGCTTTTATTCCCTTATATGGGCATGTTCCCTGCCCCATTATAAGTCAATGGGGAAATTTGGGTGCCTCTTACACCCCAGGGGTGAAACTTATACCCCAATGTGATGTATGTTCTTACACAGCCTGCCAGCCTCTTCAAATGTGGTAACCCACAAGTTTCTACAAATTTCTCGCTTGCAGCTATGACCCGTCAAAGTTTGTCCAATGTTAAGTCAATGGGACTTTCGGAATTTTAATGTCCCGTTTTAGGAATTCTGTAAGTCGGATTCCTTCAAAAAGTCATAGCACACTTCTTCAGACCAGTCAGAATGTCCGTGGAAAATTTGGTGGATGTAGCTTGAAAGCTGTAGGCCGCATTAATTGCAGAAATTTAGTCTCAGAAGAAAAATAATAATAATAAGTTTAAAAGCAATATCAGTATGTTGGCTTTGTCAAGCCAACATAATAAGTTTAAATACAATATCAGTATGTTGGCTTTGTCAAGCCAACATAATAACTAGATAGAAAAGTTTGTTGACAAACTTTATGTTGGCTTGACAAAGCCTGGCCTGAACGTTAAAAACGGTTTGACAGAAGTTTAGTTTAGTAGGCTATCTGGCTGTTAGTATGTTTAAGTAAAAAGCTAGCCTGATTTAGCATGAAGCTAGCATGATTAGCCTGAAGCTAGCATGAAGCTAACATGATTAGCATGAAGCCAGCATCAAGTTAGCATGATTAGCATGAAGCTAGCATGATGCTAACATGAAATAGCATGAAGCTAGCATGATGCTAACATGAATTAGCATGAAGCTAACATGAATAGCATGAAGCTAGCATCAAGTTAGCATGATTAGCATGAAGCTAGCATGATGCTAACAAGAATTAGCATGAAGTTAGCATGATGCTAACATGAATTAGCATGAAGCTAGCATGATGCTAACATGAATTAACATGAAGATAGCATGATGCTAACATGAATTAGCATGAATCTAGCATGATGCTAACATGAATTAGCATGAAGCTAGCATGATGCTAACATGAATTAACATGAAGCTAGCATGATGCTAACATGAAGCTAGCATGATGCTAACATGAAGCTAGCATGATGCTAACAAGAATTAACATGAAGCTAGCATTATGCTAACATGAATTAGCATGAAGCTAGCATGATGCTAACATGAATTAGCATGAAGTTAGCATGAAGCTAGCATGATGCTAACATGAATTAGCATGAAGCTAGCATGATGCTAACATGAAATAGCATGAAGCCAGCATGAAGCTAACATGAATTAGCATGAAGCCAGCATGAAGCTAACATGAATTAGCATGAAGTTAGCATGATGTTAACATGAATTAGCATTAAGCTAGCATGATGCCAACATGAATTAGCATGATGCTAACATGAATTAGCATGAAGCTAACATGATGCTAATATGAATAAGCATGAAGCTAGCATGATTCTTAAATGAATTAGCATGAAGTTAGCATGATGCTAACATGAATTAGCATGAAGCTAGCATGATGTTAACATGAATTAGCATGAAGCTAGCATGATGCTAATATGAATAAGCATGAAGCTAGCATGATGCTAAAATGAATTAGCATGAAGTTAGCATAATGCTAACATGAATTAACATGAAGCTAGCATGATGTTAACATGAATTAGCATGAAGCTAGCATGATGTTAACATGATTTAGCATGAAGTTAGCAAGATATATTATGAAATTAGCATAAAGCTAGCATGAAACTAGCATGAAGCTAGTATGACTTAGCATGAAGCTAGCATAAGGCTAACATGACCAAAAGACCCAACCCCCATGTCTCTATGATGTTCGGATCCAGAGATATAAGGCTTTGTTTATTATGTTGCTAGGGTGCTCATATTTGGTTACTAGGGGCGTGGCTTAATACCTCAATAAGAATCCTTAGAGACTGATTGGATGCCTGAGTAAAATGAGCCTACCCCCATGTCTCTGTGACACTGTGCTGCAAAGATATTCATCTGGGTATTTTATAATGGCAGTCTATGGAAGATGTTGCTAGGGTGCCCAAAAATGGTTGCTATGGGCGTGGCTTAAAAGCTATGGGACGATCCTGAGAGACTGATTGGATGCCTGAGTAAAATGAGCCCACCCCCATGTCTCTATGACACTGTAAAGCGAATATATTCCATCTGGAACGTTTTTATTCCCTTATATGGGCATGTTTCCTGCCCCATTATAAGTCAATGGTGAATTTTGGGGGCCTCTTACACCCCAGGGGTACAACTTACACCCCATTGTGAGGTATGTTCTCACAGTGCCTGCCAGCCTCTTCAAATGTGGTAACCCACAAGTTTCTACAAATTTCTCGCTCGCAGCTATGACCCGTCAAAGTTTGTCGCAATGTTAAGTAAATGGGACTTTTCGGAAGTTTTATGTCCCGTTTTAGGAATTCTGTAAGTCGGATCCCGTCAAAAAGATATAGCACACTTCTTCAGACCAGTTAGAATGTCCGTGGAAAATTTCGTGGATGTAGCTTGAAAGCTGTCGGACGAGTTAGCCGCAGAAATTTTAGTCTCAGAAGAAGAATAATAACTAGATATTAAAGTTTGAGGACAAACTTTATGTTGGCTTGACAAAGCCTGGTCTGAACTTTTAAGACAGTTTGACAGAAGTTTGACAGAAGTTTGGTTTAGTAGGCTATCTTGTTGTTGGTATGCTTAAGTATGAAGCTTTTTAAAATAAAGCTAACATAATTTAGCATAAAGCTAGCCTGATTTAGCATGAAGCTAACATGATTTAGCATAAAGTCAGCATAAAGCTAACATGTTTAAAGACCCAACCCCCATGTTTCTATGATGTTCTGATGCGGAGATATAAGGCTTTGTTTGTTCCGTTGCTAGGGTACTAAGTTTGGTTGCTAGGGAGAAAATCGGCATCCCATAATGATTACACTTCAAGCCACAAGTAAAACGGTCCAACCCCTGTGTCTCTATGATGTTCTGTTGTGGAGATATAAGGCTTTGTTTGTTCCGTTGCTAGGGTACTAAGTTTGGTTGCTAGGGAGAAAATCGGCATCCCATAATGATTACACTTCAAGCCACAAGTAAAACGGTCCAACCCCCGTGTCTCTATGATGTTCTGAAGCGGAGATATAAGGCTTTGTTTGTTCCGTTGCTAGGGTACTAAGTTTGGTTGCTAGGGAGAAAATTGGCATCCCATAATGATCACCCTTCAAGCCACAAGTAAAACGGTCCAACCCCCGGGTCTCTAAGATGTTCTGAAGCGGAGATATAAGGCTTTGTTTATTCCGTTGCTAGGGTACTAAGTTTGGTTGCTAGGGAGAAAATTGGCATCCCATAATGATCACCCTTCAAGCCACAAGTAAAACGGTCCAACCCCCGTGTCTCTAAGATGTTCTGAAGCGGAGATATAAGGCTTTGTTTATTCCGTTGCTAGGGTACTAAGTTTGGTTGCTAGGGAGAAAATTGGCATCCCATAATGTTCACCCTTCAAGCCACAAGTAAAACGGTCCAACCCCCGTGTCTCTATGATGTTCTGATGCGGAGATATAAGGCTTTGTTTATTCTGTTGCTAGGGTACTAAGTTTGGTTGCTAGGGAGAAAATTGGCATCCCATAATGATCACACTTCAAGTCAAAAGTAAAACGGTCCAACCCCCGTGTCTCTATGATGTTCTGAAGCGGAGATATAAGGCTTTGTTTATTCCGTTGCTAGGGTACTAAGTTTGGTTGCTAGGGAGAAAATTGGCATCCCATAATGATCACCCTTCAAGCCACAAGTAAAACGGTCCAACCCCCGTGTCTCTATGATGTTCTGAAGCGGAGATATAAGGCTTTGTTTATTCCGTTGCTAGGGTACTAAGTTTGGTTGCTAGGGAGAAAATTGGCATCCCATAATGATCACCCTTCAAGCCACAAGTAAAACGTTCAAACCCCCGTGTCTCTATGATGTTCTGAAGCGGAGATATAAGGCTTTGTTTATTCCGTTGCTAGGGTACTAAGTTTGGTTGCTAAGGAGAAAATTGGCATCCCATAATGATCCCCCTTCAAGCCACAAGTAAAACGGTCCAACCCCCGTGTCTCTACAATGTTCTGATGCGGAGATATACGGCTTTGTTTAATCCGTTGCTAGGGTACTAAGTTTGGTTGCTAGGGAGAAATTTGGCATCCCATAATGATCACCCTTCAAGCCACAAGTAAAACGGTCCAACCCCCGGGTCTCTATGATGTTCTGAAGCGGAGATATAAGGCTTTGTTTATTCCGTTGCTAGGGTACTAAGTTTGGTTGCTAGGGAGAAAATTGGCATCCCATAATGATCACCCTTCAAGCCACAAGTAAAACGGTCCAACCCCCGTGTCTCTACGATGTTCGGATGCCGAGATATAACTGTTTGAATTTTATGTTGCTAGGGTGCTAAAAAGTGGTTGCTAGGGGCGTGGCTTAATAACTCTGTAAGAATCCTGAGAGACTGATTGGATGCCTGAGTAAAATGAGCCCACCCCCATGTCTCTATGACAGTGTGATGCAAAGATATCCATCTGGGCATTTTATAATGGCAGTCTATGGGAGATGTTGCTAGGGTGCCCAAAATGGTTGCTAGGGGCGTGGCTTAATAGCTTTGGAGAGATCCTGAAAGACTGATTGGATGCCTGAGTAAAATGAGCCCACCCCCATGTCTCTACGACACTCTAGAATGAAGATATTCCTTCTGGGACGTTTTTATTCCCTTATATGGGCGTGTTTCCTGCCCCATTATAAGTCAATGGAGAAATTTGGGTGCCTCTTACACCCCAGGGGTACAGCTTACACCCCATTGTGATGTATGTTCTTACAGTGCCTGCCAGTCTCTTCAACTGTGATAAGCTACAAGTTTCTACAAATTTCTCGTTCGCAGCTATGACCCGTCAAAGTTGGTCGTAATGTTAAGTCAATGGAAATTTTGGGGTGTTTGAGCGCCCCGTTTAGGAATTCGGTAGGTCTCATCAGTTAGAAAAGTCATAGCATAAATCTACGTACCAGTCTTAAAAGTTTTGTAAAGTTTTGTGGGTGTAGCTTGAAAGCTCTAGGAGGAGTTACAGTCAGAAAAAGTGGGGATCAGAAGAAGAATAATAACTAGATAGAAAAGTTTGAAGACAAACTTTATGTTGGCTTGACAAAACCTGGCCTGAACGTTTAAAAAAGTTTTGGAGAAACTTAAAACAAGTTTAGTTTAGTAGTCTAACTTTCCGTAAACATGATTTAACAAAAACTTAGCATGTTAACATGATTTAGCACTAAGTTAACATGATGTTAACATGAATAAACATGAGTAAACATGATGCTAACATGAATTAGCATGAAGCTAGCATGATGTTAACATGAATTAGCATAAAGCTAGCATGATGCTAACATGAATTAGCATGAAGCTAGCGTGATGCTAACATGAATTAGCATGAAGCTAGCATGATGCTAACATGAATTAGCATGAAGCTAGCATGATGCTAACATGAATTAGCATGAAGTTAGCATGATGCTAACATGAATTAGCATGAAGCTAGCATGATCCTAACATGAATTAGCATGAAGCTAGCATGATGCTAACATGAATTAGCATGAAGCTAGCATGATGCTAACATGAATTAGCATGATGCTAACATGAATTAGCATGAAGCTAGCATGATGCTAACATGAATTAGCATGAAGCTAGCATGATGCTAACATGAATTAGCATGAAGCTAGCATGATGCTAACATGAATTAGCATGAAGCTAGCATGATGCTAACATGAATTAGCATGAAGCTAGCATGATGCTAACATGAATTAGCATGAAGCTAGCACAATGCCAACAAGAATTAGCATTAAGCTAGCACGACGCTAACATGAATTAGCATGAAGCTAGCATGAATTAGCATGAAGCTAGCATGATGCTAACATGAATTAGCATGAATTAGCATGAAGCTAGCATGATGTTAACATGAATAAGCATGAAGCTAGCATGATTTATTATGAAATTAGCATAAAGCTAGCATGAAACTAGCATGAAGCTAGTATGACTTAGCATGAAGCTAGCATAAGGCTAACATGACCAAAAGACCCAACCCCCATGCCTCTATGATGTTCGGATCCAGAGATATAAGGCTTTGTTTATTATGTTGCTAGGGTGCTCATATTTGGTTGCTAGGGGCGTGGCTTAATACCTCGATAAGAATCCTCAGAGACTGATTGGATGCCTGAGTAAAATGAGCCCACCCCCATGTCTCTGTGACACTGTGCTGCAAAGATATCCATCTGCGCAATTTATAATGGCAGTCTATGGAATAAGTTGCTAGGGTGCCCAAAAATGGTTGCTAGGGGCGTGGCTTAATAGCTATGGGACGATCTTGAGAGACTGATTGGATGCCTGAGTAAAATGAGCCCACCCCCATGTCTCTGCGACACTCTAAAATGAAGATATTCCATCTGGGACGCTTTTATTCCCTTATATGGGCATGTTTCCTGCCCCATTATAAGTCAATGGGGAAATTTGGGTGCCTCTTACACCCCAGGGGTACAGCTTACACCCCAATGTGATGTATGTTCTTACACAGCCTACCAGCCTCTTCAACTGTGATAACCCACAAGTTTCTACAAATTTCTCGTTCGCAGCTATGACCCGTCAAAGTTGGTCGTAATGTTAAGTCAATGGAAAATTTGGGGTGTTTGAGCGCCCCGTTTAGGAATTCGGTAGGTCCCATCAGTTATAAAAGTCATAGCATAAATCTACGTACCAGTCTTAAAAGTTTTGTAAAGTTTTGTGGGTGTAGCTTGAAAGCTCTAGGAGGAGTTACTGTTAGAAAAAGTGTGGACCAGAAGAATAATAATAACTAGATAGGTACATTTCCTGAAGAAAATGTGAGTGGTGCTTGCCGTGGCAAAATTCTGGGGACCATATTTGATTATACTCCAAGCCAAAAGTAAAATGATCCAACTCCCGTGTCTCTACGATGTTCTGATGTGGAGATATAAGGCTATGTTTATCCGGTTGCTAGGGTACTGTATTTGGTTGCTAGGGAAAAAATTGCCATCCACTAGTGATTACCCTCCGAGTCACGAGTCAAAAGGTTCAACCCCAGTGTCTGTACAATGTTCTGATGCGGAGATATAAGGCTTTTTTTACTCTGTTGCTAGGGTACTGTATTTGGTTGCTAGGGAAAAAATTGGCATCCACTAGTGATTACCCGCCGAGTCACAAGTCAAACGGTCCAACCCCCGTGTCTCTACGATGTTCTGATGCGGAGATATAAGGCTTTGTTTACTCTGTTGCTAGGGTACTGTATTTGGTTGCTAGGGAAAAAATGGCATCCACTAGTGATTACCCGCAGAGTCACAAGACAAACGGTCCAACCCCCGTGTCTCTACGATGTTCTGATGCGGAGATATAAGGCTTTGTTTACTTTGTTGCTAGGGTACTGTATTTGGTTGCTAGGGAAAAAAATGGCATCCACTAGTGATTACCCTCTGAGACACGAGTCAAACGGTCCAACCCCCGTGTCTCTATGATGTTTTGATGCGGAGATATAAGGCTTTGTTTACTCTGTTGCTAGGGTACTGTATTTGGTTGCTAGGGAAAAAAATGGCATCCACTAGTGATTACCCTCTGAGACACGAGTCAAACGGTCCAACCCCCGTGTCTCTACGATGTTCTGATGCGGAGATATAAGGCTTTGTTTACTCTGTTGCTAGGGTACTGTATTTGGTTGCTAGGGGAAAAAATGGCATCCGCTAGTGATTACCCTCCGAGTCACGAGTCAAACGGTCCAACCCCCGTGTCTCTACGATGTTCTGATGCAAAGATATAAGGCTTTGTTTACTCTGTTGCTAGGGTACTGTATTTGGTTGCTAGGGAAAAAATTGGCATCCACTAGTGATTACCCTCCAAGTCACGAGTCAAGCGGTCCAAACCCCGTGTCTCTACGATGTTCTGATGCGGAGATATAAGGCTTTGTTTACTCTGTTGCTAGGGTACTGTATTTGGTTGCTAGGGAAAAAATTGGCATCCCATAATGATTACACTCTGAGTCACGAGTCAAACGGTCCAACCCCTGTGTCTCTACGATGTTCTGATGCGGAGATATAAGGCTTTGTTTACTCTGTTGCTAGGGTACTGTATTTGGTTGCTAGGGAAAAAATTGGCATCCCATAATGATTACACTCCGAGTCACGAGTCAAACGGTCCAACCCCCGTGTCTCTATGATGTTCTGATGCAGAGATATAACTGTTTGAATTTTATGTTGCTAGGGTGCTCAAAAGTGGTTGCTAGGGGCGTGGCTTAAAAGCTTTGGGAATATCCTGATAGACTGATTGGATGTCTGAGTAAAATGAGCCCACCCCCTTGTCTTTACGACATTGTAAAGCAAAGATATCCCATCTGGAACTTTTTTATTCCCTTATATGGGCATGTTTCCTGCTCCATTATAAGTCAATGGGAAATTTCGGGTGCCTCTTACACCCCAGGGGTACAACTTACACCCCAATGTGATCCATGTTCTTACAGAGTCTACCACCCTCTTCAAATAATGTAACCCATATTTTTCTACAAAATCCTCGCTCGTACCTCTGACCCGTCAAAGTTTTTGCAATGTTAAGTCTATGGGATAATCCCCCATTGACTTTTCATTGGGGCACTTTTGGGCGCCTCTTACACCCCAGGGGTACAACTTACACCCCATTGTGATATATGTTCTTACAGAGTCTACCACCCTCTCCAAATGTTGTAACCTACATGTTTCTACAAAATCCTCGAGTGGAGCTATGACTCGTCAAAGTTGGGCTCAATGTTAAGTCAATGGGATTTTTCGGGTGGTTTTTCGCCCCCCTTTCGAAAATCCTGCACCCGATCGCTTATAAAAGTCATAGCAGTCGTGTCCTTAATAAGCCCGTTGATTTGAGCCCTCTTTCATGGGTCTACGACAAACCGTGCGGGACGAGTTAGGTGCCGAAAAAACGTGCAGATGTAAGAATAAAATATAATAATAATAATAATAGCCCTGAGCAATAGTAATAGTGATGCCTTGCATAAATGCAAGCACCACTAATAATAAGCTTAGATCGAAGAACAGTATGTTGGCTTTGTCAAGCCAACATAATAATAATAAGATTAAGATGAAGAACAGTATGTTGGCTTTTTCAAGCCAACATAATAATAAGTTTAAATACAATATCAGTATGTTGGCTTTGTCAAAGCCAACATAATAATAAGTTTAAATACAATATCAGTATGTTGGCTTTGTCAAGCCAACATAATAATAATATCCCTGAGGAATAGTAATAGTGATGCCTTGCATAAATGCAAGCACCACTAATAATAACTAGATGAGGTTAAAGTTTGTGAACAAACTTTATGTTGGCTTGAGAAAGCCTAGTCTGAGAGTAATAGATGGAGCTGCAGTTGGGGCAGTTAAGTTAGTTGGGGCAGATGGGTTAGTTGGGACAGAATTGGGCAGTTGGGGCAGAATGGGGCATTTGTGGCAGATGGGGGATTTAGGGTAGTTGGGGCATTTGGGGTAGAATTGGATAATTGGGGCAGACGGGGCACTTGGGGCAGATGGGGCATTTAGAGCAGTTGGGGCAGAATGGGGCGGATGAGGCAGTTGGGGCATTTGAGGCATTTAGGGCAATTTGGGCAGAATGGGGCATTTAGGGCAGATGGGGCATTAAGGGCAGATGGGGCATTTAGGGCAGATGGGGCATTTAGGGCAGAATGGGGAAGATGAGGCAGATGTGGCATGTGAGGCATTTTGGGCAGTTTGGGCATAATAGGGCAGATGGGGCATTTAGTGCAGATGGGGCATTTAGGGCAGTTGGGGCATTTAGGGCAGTTGGGGCATTTGGGGCAGAATGAGGCAGATGAGGCAGTTGGGGCATTTAGGGCAGTTGGGGCATTTAGGGCATTTAGGGCAGTTGGGGCATTTAGGGCAGAATGGGGCAGATGGGGCATTTAGGGCAGATGGGGCATTTAGGGCAGTTGGGGCAGAATGGGGCAGTTGGGCCGAATTGGGAAGTTGGGGCAGAAGGGGCATTTGGGGCAGATGGGGCATTTAGGGCAGTTGGGGCAGAATTGGGTGTTTGGGGCAGATGGGGCATTTAGGGTAGTTGGGGCATTTGGGGCAGATGGGGCATTTAGGGCAGATGAGGCATTTGGAGCATAATTGGCCCGTTGGGGCAACTGGGGCAAAATGGGGCCGTTAGGGGATTTGTGGCATTTGGGGCAGTATGGGGCTGTTGGGGCATTTAGGGCAGTTGGGTCATTTATGTGTGTGTTTGTGTGAGTATGATTGGGTGTGTAATATTGTGTTTGTGTGTGTAATTTTGTGGTTGTGTGTCTGTGTGTGTGTGTGGTTGTGTGTGGTTGTGTGGTTGTGTGTGTGTGTGTGTGTGTGTGTGTGTGTGTGTGTGTGCGTGTGTGAGTCTGTGTTTTTGTGGACGTATGTTATATATAATTTTGTGTTTGTGTGTGTAATTGTGTGTCTGTGTGTAGTTGTGTGTGGTTTTGTGTCTGTGTCTGTGTGTGATTGTGATTGTGTGTGTGTGTGTGTGTGTGTGTGTGTGTGTGTGTGTGTGTGTGTGTGTGTGTGTGTGTGTGTGTGTGTGTGTGTTTGTGTGTGTGTGTGTGTGTGTGCATGTCTGTGTTTTTGTGACAGTATGTTATATATAATTTTGTGTTTGTGTGTGTAATTGTGTGTCTGTGTGTAGTTGTGTGTCTGTGTGTGGTTGTGTGTCTGTGTGTGATTGTGTGTGTGTGTGTGTGTGTGTATGTATGTGTGCATGTCTGTTTTTGTGACAGTTTGTTATATATAATTTTGTGTTTGTGTGTGTAATTGTGTGTCTGTGTGTAGTTGTGTGTCTGTGTGTAGTTGTGTGTGATTGTGTGTCTGTGTGGTAGTGTGTGTGTGTGTGTTTGTGTGTGTTTGTGTAGTTTTGTTTGTCTGTGCTATTGAGTGAGTTTTGTGAGACAGAGATAGACTGAGAGAGGTTGAGAGATGATCGAATGTATTTGTATGAGTGAGAGTTGACAGTTAGAATTTGAAAATAAACACTCAGCCTAAACATTCTATGAATGTAAGTCTATGGGACTTTTTTGGGATGTTTGATCGGACGGTTTAGGAGAACCGTAAGTCCGATCCCTTAGAAAAGATATAGCACACCTCCTCAGATCAGACTGAAGGTCTGTGCAAAGTTTGGTGGCTGTAGCTTAAAAGCTCTAGGAGGAGTTAGAGTTAGAAATTTTGGTCTCAGAAGAAAAAGAATAATAATAATAACTAGATAGGTACATTTCCTGAAGAAAATGTGAAGTGGTGCTTGCCGTGGCAAAATTCTGGGGACCATATATGATTATACATCCAGTCACGAGTAAAACGATCCAAACCCCGTGTCTCTACGATGTTCTGATGCGGAGATATAAGGCTTTGTTTATTCTGTTGCTAGGGTACTGTATTTGGTTGCTAGGGAGAAAATTGGTATTCACTAGTGATTACACTCCGACTCACAAGTAAAACGGTCCAACCCCCATGTCTCTACGATGTTCTGATGCGGAGATATAAGGCTTTGTTTATTCGGTTGCTAGGGTAGTGTATTTGGTTGCTAGGGAGAAAATTGCCATCCATTAGTGATTACATTCCGAGTCACGAGTCAAACGCTCCAACCCCCGTTTCTCTACAATGTTCTGATTGGGAGATATAAGGCTTTGTTTATTTGGTTGCTAGGGTACTGTATTTGGTTGCTAGGGAAAAATTTGACATCCAATGGTAATTACACTCCGGGTCGCAAGTCAAACGCTCCAACCCCCGTGTCTCTACGATGTTCTGATGCGGAGATATAAGGCTTTGTTTACTCTGTTGCTAGGGTACTGTATTTGGTTGCTAGGGAAAAATTTGACATCCAAAGGTAATTACACTCCGGGTCACAAGTCAAACGGTCCAACCCCAGTGTCTCTACGATGTTCTGATGCGGAGATATAAGGCTTTGTTTACTCTGTTGCTAGGGTACTGTATTTGGTTGCTAGGGAAGAAATTGGCATCCACTAGTGATTACCCTCCGAGTCACGAGTCAAACGGTCCAACCCCCGTGTCTCTACGATGTTCTGATGCGGAGATATAAGGCATTGTTTATTCGGTTGCTAGGGTTCTCAAATTTGGTTGCTAGGGGCGGGGCTTGGGAGTGGCCAATGATGTGCCAAATTGTTACACCCCTAATCACAAGTAAAACGGTCCAACCCCCGTGTCTCTACGATGTTCTGATGCCGAGATATAACGGTTTGAATTTTATGTTGCTAGGGTGCTCAAAAGTGGTTGCTAGGGGCGTGGCTTAGTAAGTCTTTAAGGATCCTGAGAAACTAATTGGATGCCTGAGTAAAATGAGCCCACCCCCATGTCTCTATGACACTGTGGTGCAAAGATATCCATCTGGGCATTTTATAATGGCAGTCTATGGGAGATGTTGCTAGGGTGCCCAAAATTGTTGCTAGGGTTACCTTACACCCCATTGTGGGGTACGTCCTGAAAGAGTCTAGCACCCTCTTCAAATGTTGTGACCCACATGGTTCTACGAAATCCTTGCTTGTACCTATGACCCGTCAAAGTTTTTCGCAATGTAAAGTCTATGGGATTTTCGCCCATTGACTTTGAATGGGAAATTTCGGGTGCCTCTTACACCCCAGGGGTACAAGGTATACCCCATTGTGATGTATGTTCTTAAAGAGCCTACCACACTCTTCAAATTTTGTAACCCACATGTTCGTACAAAATCCTCGAGCAGAGCTATGACCCTTCAAAGTTCGGCGCAATGTTAAGTCAATGGGATTTTTCGGGTGGTTTTTCGCCCCCCTTTCAAAAACCCTGCACCCGATTGCTTAAAAAAGATATAGCCCGCGTCCCCTCAATAATCCGGTCAAGTTGATCCCTCTTTTATGGCTCTACGACAAACCGTGCGGGACGAGTTACGCGCCGAAAAAACGTGCAGACATAAGAATAAAGATATAATAATAACTAGATAGAAAAGTTTGAAGACAAACTTTATGTTGGCTTGACAAAGCCTGGCCTGAACGTTTAAAACAGTTTAAGAGAAACTTAAAACAAAATTAGTTTAGTAGTCTAACTTTCCTTAAACATGATTTAACAAAAAGTTAGCATGTTAACATGATTTAGCACTAAGTTAGCATGATGTTAACATGAATTAGCATGAAGCTAGCATGATGCTAACAAGAATTACCATGAAGCTAGCATGATGCTAACATGAATTAGCATGAAGCTAGCATGATGTTAACATGAATTAGCATGAAGCTAGCATGATGCTAACATGAATTAGCATAAAGCTAACATGAATTAGCATGAAGCTAGCATGATGCTAACATGAATTAGCATGATGCTAACATGAATTAGCATGATGCTAACATGAATTAGCATGATGTTAACATGAATTAGCATGATGCTAACATGAATTAGCATGAAGCTAGCATGATGCTAACATGAATTAGCATGAAGTTAGCATGATGCTAACATGAATTAGCATGAAACTAGCATGATGCTAACATGAATTAGCATGATGCTAACATGAGTTAGCATGAAGTTATCATGATGCTAACATGAATTAGCATGAAGCTAGCATGATGTTAACATGAATTAGCATGAAGCTAGCATGATGCTAACATGAATTACCATGATGCTAACATGAATTAACATGAAGCTAGCATGATGCTAACATGAATTAGCATGAAGCTAGCATGATGCTAACATGAATTAGCATGAAGCTAGCATGATGCTAACATTAATTAGCATGAAGCTAGCATGATGTTAACATTAATTAGCATGAAGCTAGCATGATGCTAATATGAATTAGCATGAAGCTAGCATGATGCTAACATGAATTAGCATGAAGCTAGCATGATGCTAACATGAATTAGCATGAAGCTAGCATGATGCTAACATGAATTAGCATGAAGCTAACATTCTGCTAACATGAATAAGCATGAAGTTATCAAGATTTATTATGATATTAGCATAAATCTAGCATGAAACTAGCATGAAGCTATTATGACTTAGCATGAAGCTAGCTTGAAGCTAACATGACCAAAAGACCCAACCCCCATGTCTCTATGATGTTCGGATCCAGAGATATAAGGCTTTGTTTATTATGTTGCTAGGGTGCTCATATTTGGTTGCTAGGGGCGTGGCTTAATACCTCAATAAGAATCCTTAGAGACTGATTGGATGCCTGAGTAAAATGAGCCCACCCCCATGTCCCTGTGACACTGTGCTGCAAAGATATCCATCTGGGCATTTTATAATGGCAGTCTATGGGAGATGTTGCTAGGGTGCCCAAAAATGGTTGCTAAGGGCGTGGCTTAATTGCTATGGGATGATCCAGAGAGACTGATTGGATGCCTGAGTAAAATGAGCCCACCCCCATGGCTCTATGACACTGTAAAGCGAAGATATTCCATCTGGAACGTTTCTATTCCCTTATATGGGCGTGTTTCCTGCCCCGTTATAAGTCAATGGGGAATTTTGGGGGCCTCCTACACCCCAGGGGTGAAACTTACACCCCAATGTGAGGTATGTTTTCACAGTGCCTGTAAGCCTCCTTAAATATGGTAAGCCACAAGTTTCTACAAATTTCTCACTCGGAGCTATGACCTGTCAAAGTTTGTCGCAATGTTAAGTGAATGGGACTTTTCGGAAGTTTTACGTCCCGTTTTAGGAATTCTGTAAGTCGGATCCCGTCAAAAAGATATAGCACACTTCTTTAGACCAGTCAGAATGTCCGTGGAAAATTTCGTGGATGTAGCTTGAAAGCTGTCGGACGAGTTAGCCGCAGAAATTTTAGTCTCAGAAGAAGAAGAAGAAGAATAATAACTAGATAGAAAAGTTTGTTGACAAACTTTATGTTGGCTTGACAAAGCCTGGCCTGAACGTTAAAAACGGTTTGACAGAAGTTTAGTTTAGTAGGCTATCTGGCTGTTAGTATGTTTAAGTATGAAGCTAGCCTGATTTAACATAAAGCTAGCATGATTAGCCTGAAGCTAGCATGAAGCTAACATGATTAGCATGAAGCTAGCATCAAGTTAGCATGATAAGCATGAAGCTAGCATGATGCTAACATGAAATAGCATGAAGCTAGCATGATGCTAACATGAATTAGCATGATGCTAACATGAATTAGCATGATGCTAACATGAATTAGCATGAAGCTAGCATGAAGCTAACATGATTAGCATGAAGCTAGCATCAAGTTAGCATGATTAGCATGAAGTTAGCATGATGCTA
Source organism: Misgurnus anguillicaudatus (assembly GCF_027580225.2). Taxonomy (NCBI): domain Eukaryota; kingdom Metazoa; phylum Chordata; class Actinopteri; order Cypriniformes; family Cobitidae; genus Misgurnus; species Misgurnus anguillicaudatus. The sequence goes on from NC_073345.2 coordinate 15,196,927, forward strand.
ACATGAATTAGCATGAAGCTAACATGATGCTAACATGAATTAGCATGAAGCTAGCATGATGTTAACATGAATTAGCATGAAGCTAGCATGATGCTAACATGAATTAACATGAAGCTAGCATGATGCTAACATGAATTAGCATGAATTAGCATGATGCTAACATGAATTAGCATGAAGCTAGCATGATGCTAACATGAATTAGCATGAAGCTAGCATGATGCTAACATGAATTAGCATGAAGCTAGCATGATGCTAACATGAATTAGCATGAAGCTAACATGAAGCTAACATGAATTAGCATGAAGCTAACTTGAAATAGCATGAAGCTAGCATGATGCTAACATAAATTAGCATGAAGCTATCATGATGCTAACATGAATTAGCATGAAGCTAGCATGATGCTAACATGAATTAGCATGAAGTTAGCATGATGCTAACATGAATTAGCATGAAGCTAGCATGATGCTAACATGAATTAGCATGAAGCTAGCATGATAATAACATGAATTAGCATGAAGTTAGCATGATGCTAACATGAATAAGCATGAAGCTAGCATGATGCTAACATGAATTAGCATGAAGCTAACATGAAGGTAACATGAATTAGCATGAAGCTAGCATGATGCTAACATGAATTAGCATGAAGCTAGGACGATGCTAACATGATTTAGCATGAAGTTAGCAAGATTTATTATGAAATTAGCATAAAGCTAGCATGAAGCTAGCATGAAGCTAGTATGACTTAGCTTGAAGCTAGCATGAAGCTAACATGACCAAAAGACCCAACCCCCATGTCTCTATGATGTTCGGATCCAGAGATATATGGCTTTGTTTATTATGTTGCTAGGGTGCTCATATTTGGTTGCTAGGGGCGTGGCTTAATAGCTCAATAAGAATCCTTAGAGACTGATTGTATGCCTGAGTAAAATGAGCCCACCCCCATGTCTCTGTGACACTGTGCTGCAAAGATATTCATCTGGGCATTTTATAATGGCAGTCTATGGGAGATGTTGCTAGGGTGCCCAAAAATGGTTGCTAGGGGCGTGGCTTAATTGCTATGGGATGATCCAGAGAGACTGATTGGATGTCCGAGTAAAATGAGCCCACCCACTTATCTCTACGACACTGTAAAGCAAAGATATCCCATCTGGAACGTTTTTATTCCCTTATATGGGCGTGTTTCCTGCCCCGTTATAAGTCAATGGGGAATTTTGGGGGCCTCTTACACCCCAGGGGTGAAACTTACACCCCAATGTGATGTATGTTCTTACACAGCCTGCCAGCCTCTTCAAATGTGGTAAACCACAAGTTTCTACAAAATTCTCGCTCGCAGCTAGAACCCGTCAAAGTTTGTCCAATGTTAAGTCAATGGGACTTTCGGAATTTTTATTTCCCGTTTTAGGAATTCTGTAAGTCGGATCCCTTCAAAAAGTCATAGCACACTTCTTCAGACCAGTTAGAATGTCCGTGGAAAATTTGGTGGATGTAGCTTGAAAGCTGTAGGACGAGTTAGCTGCAGAAATTTAGTCTCAGAAGAAAAATAATAATAATAAGTTTAACTACAATAACAGTATGTTGGCTTTGTCAAGCCAACATAATAATAAGTTTAAATACAATATCAGTATGTTGGCTTTGTCAAAGCCAACATAATAATATCCCCGCACAATAGTAATAGTGATGCCTTGCATAAATGCAAGCACCACTAATAATAATAATAATAATAATAAGTTTAAGTGCAACAACAGTATGTTGGCTTTCTCAAGCCAACATAATAACTAGATGAGGTTAAAGTTTGTGAACAAACTTTATGTTGGCTTGAGAAAGCCTAGTCTAAGAGTAATAGATGGAGCTGCAGTTGGGGCAGTTAAGTTAGTTGGGGCAGATGTGTTAGTTGGGGCAGAATTGGGCAGTTGGGGCAGAATGGGGCAGATGGGGCATTTGTGGCAGATGGGGCATTTAGGGTAGTTGGGGCATTTGGGGCAGAATTGGATAATTGTGCCAGACGGGGCATTTAGGGCAGATGGGGCATTTAGGGCAGTTGGGGCATTTAGAGCAGTTGGGGCAGTTGGGGCAGAATGGGGCAGATGAGGCAGTTGGGGCATTTGAGGCATTTAGGGCAGTTGTGGCATTTAGGGCAGTTGGGGCATTTAGGGCAGTTGGTGCAGAATGGGGCAGATGAGGCAGTTGGGGCATTTGAGGCATTTAGGGCAGTTGGGGCATTTAGGGCAGTTTGGGCAGAATGGGGCAGATGAGGCATTTAGGGCAGATGGGGCATTTAGGGCAGTTGGGGCAGAATGGGGCAGATGAGGCAGTTGGGGCATTTGAGGCATTTACGGCAGTTGGGGCATTTAGGGCAGTTTGGGCAGAATGGGGCAGATGAGGCATTTAGGGCAGATGGGGCATTTAGGGCAGATGGGGCATTTAGGGCAGATGGGGCATTTAGGGCAGTTGGGGCAGAATGGGGCAGTTGGGGCAGAATGGGGCAGTTGGGGCAGAATGGGGCAGTTGGGGCAGAATTGGGTAGTTGGGGCAGACGGGGCATTTGGGGCAGATGGGGCATTCAAGGCAGTCGGGGCAGAATTGGGTGTTTGGGGCAGACGGGGCATTTAGGGTAGTTGGGGCATTTGGGGCAGAATTGGGTAGTTGGGGCATTTAGGGCAGTTGTGTGTGTAATATTGTGTTTCTGTGTGTGTGTGTGTGTGTTTGTGTGTGTGTAGTTGTGTGTGTAGTTGTGTGTGTGTGTGTGTGTGTGTGTGTGTGTGTGTGTGTGTGTGTGTGTGTGTGTGTGTGTGTGTGTGAGTCTGTGTTTTTGTGACAGTATGTTATATATAATTTTGTGTTTGTGTCTGTAATTGTGTGTCTGTGTGTAGTTGTGTGTCCATGTGTATTTGTGTGTGGTTGTGTGTGTGTGTGCATGTCTGTGTTTTTGTGACAGTATGTTATATATAATTTTGTGTTTGTGTGTGTAATTGTGTGTGTGTCTGTGTGTAGTTGTGTGTCTGTGTGTAGTTGTGTGTGATTGTGTGTCTGTGTGGTTGTGTGTGTGTGTGTGTGTGTAGTTGAGTTTGTCTGTGCTATTGAGTGAGTTTTGTGAGACAGAGATAGACTGAGAGAGGTTAAGAGATGATGTAATGTATTTGTATGAATAAGAAGACAGTTAGAATTTGAAAATAAACACTCAGCCTAAACATTCTATGAATGTAAGTCTATGGGACTTTTTTGGGATGTTTGATCGGACGGTTTAGGAGAACCGTAAGTCCGATCCCTTAGAAAAGATATAGCAACTCAAGTCAGATCAGACTGAAGGTCTGTGCAAAGTTTGGTGGCTGTAGCTTGAAAGCTCTAGGAGGAGTTAGAGTTAGAAATTTTTAGGTCAGAAGAAAAAGAAGAATAAAAATAAGTTTAAGTGCAACAACAGTATGTTGGCTTTCTCAAGCCAACATAATAATAATAAGCTTAGATCGAAGAACAGTATGTTGGCTTTGTCAAGCCAACATAATTAACTGCCAGTGTGATAGGCAAATATTTAACATAAAAAAGAGTTTTTCACATCTTCCTACACCTCTTACAGAAGATTCCGTGTTCAGTTTTAATTTTAGAGTATTAACAATTATTTTAGTATTAATAACACTGCTTGATTCTGATTGGTCAGTCGCGACTTTACAAATTTAACACACTTGCAATTCCGGGTACTTGCAAGTGTGTTTTCAAACTTGTAAAGTCTAATTGGTCTTTCATATAATTACTGTCAAGTATTTGATTGTTAACTATTGTCAATTCAATAAATAAATAAATTCCGGGTAGGGGGCTACTGTTTTATGTATCACTCCGCCGAGTCTTTTTCTCATGCCAATATGATTTTGTTACAAACGAGCTAATGAAATATTTCAGATGAACATATCGTGTCCAAATATTCACTCGTGTGGTACATTTGATTAGATATTGATTCAGCCAATTGGAAGGCTGCATTCTCCGAAGGTCGCATATGCAAGCTGCATATGTCATCAAGCTTGGTTTATTTCAGTTAACTGAGCATATAGATATTAGATCTATTAGAACAATTTACGATTAACTAAGTATAATAGTAAACTTAATATTCTGAAATAAGACAGTGTTGTTATGACGTATGCGGCCTGCAAATGCGACCTCCAAAGGATGCAGCCCTCTCACCACTGTATTATTAAATACATGTTCTCGTTGTGTCCGGCAGGTGGCGGTACACATGCATATGCGCGTCTACACACAGGCACACCGAAGAAGACAAGAGGAATCTTTTACTACATTTTTGTTGTCATTTTTTTGTTTTTATTTCACGCGTTATACGTCGCTATATAATAATCGCGAATAAACTCGACTTCAAGACTAAGAGAGCCGTTTGAAACCGGCGGATCGAGTTAATGTAATAATCTGTTAAATAGATAAATTGATGGTAAATAATGGCAGAAGGTGGCAGTAATTTGAGTAGTCTTCCTCCGGGAGACCCACAGCTCATCGCGCTTATAGTGGACCATCTGAAGAGCAGAGGACTGTTTGATGACTTCAGACGAGACTGTCTGGCAGACGTGGACACGAAGGTAAACCCTAAGTGCATTTTACAATAAAGGCCGTGTGTCAAAATCTAGTGAGCTATCTACATAGACAGCATGCATTTGATCCTATACGCTTTTTTATTAATACGAAACGTAATCATGTTTTTGTAATAACCATGTTTTAGCGTATTGATTACCATTGGCAAAACCATGGTTTTACCACAGCAACAAAAAAATGTGGTTATTTTGTGTTAAATATCCTAGTAATGTTTTTTTAACTGTTCTGCAAAATCCAGCTTTAAGACCTGCATAAGCTGGTAGCTGTTTTTAGCTGGATTAAGGTCCTTCCAGCCTGGTCAAGCTGGTGGGTCTGCTGGTCTTCCAGCCTGACAAAGTGACCTAAACCAGCTAAAACCAAGCTGGAAGACCAGCAAAAACATGGTTAATTTTCATAAGGGTATAGAAAGGTGACTTATAAGGTTTTGAGATATAGGTATGGGCTTTGTGTTTCCCAACATCTGTCTCTTTGTTCTCTTCCGTTTTCATTACATTCATTGTTTACATCCATCCATCCGTCTATCAGCTTTCTTGTTTACAATGACCCAAATGTATTTCTATTCCCAGCCAGCCTATCAGAATCTAAGACAGAAGGTGGACAACTTTGTGTCCAGTCATCTCAGTTCACAAGAATGGAGTCCATCCATCAACAAAAACCAAGTGAGGAACGTGTTGAGACAGAGTGTAGTTCAGTACGTATCAATTTACACAAATGTTTTCTATTGTGTGTACTACTGTATGTTGTGGATTCATTGTATTGCATTGTTTGTTATGTTTAATGTTTAGAGAAATAGGGTTTTGCACACAAACTTATAGTGTAAAACTTGCGTATCGTGTAAAACAGGTTGCATTGCATACCCTTTAGACGCATCTGCAGCAGGCACTTATTTTGACAAGACACGTGATGCACATAGGTTCACTCGACACACAGAACACATATTTTGAAACAAGGAACCACACACATGGCGAGCTACATACATGTTGTGACGAACTTCGCATCGGGCGCCCTTGAAAAAAGAAGTCACCGGCCGCCCCTGCTTTTAAAGAAGCTACAAAAAGAGAATATGTCCATCTGACGGATATGTAAAAATGTTCTTCATTTCTTCATTTTCTTCTTTACAATTGTTTCTTGTTAGACTGCAAACATGATCCCAGCTAGAACATTATTTTGTGTATTTGGTTAAAGGTTCAAACATTATTTTCCACATATACCATACATTATTGTTGCTCCACTATGCCCCGCCTTTCATGAAATGCGTAAATTTTTACAAAGCTCTCATCGTTCTGAAAAGCACGGTGTGCTCTGATTGGCCAGGTATCCAGTGCGTTAGTAGCCAAATACCTCAAGCGTGTGATGGAAATGTTCCGCCCCTTATAATATTTGGAAAATCACATGGTGGCGGTGATAATGCTACAGCAAGAATAAAAGTTACGCCACCTTTCTTTGCATATACATTTGGGCGGTGTTATGCAAATCTTCCCACACAGTGATGTAGATATTTGGAAGTGTGTTTGAATGAGGCACTTTAGAAAGGCATGGATGAGCCTACACTTTTAGAAAAAAATATCTCTTTGGGTTTGAGACTTTATTCTTGCAACCTTACGGATATTCTATTCTATATGCAGACCTTTTAATACTCTAAAGACAATGGAAAATATGAAATTGCATCACATGACCCCTTTAAATGCACTTCGTGGAGGCAGAGAACCACCCAACCTAAAGGGGACATATAATGAAATCTGACTTTTTCATGTTTAAGTGCTATGATTGTGTCCCCAGTGCTTCTATCAACCTAAAAAATTTGAAAAAGATCAACCCAGCAACTTAGTTTGTGTAAACCATTCTCTGCAAGTATGTGGAAAAAATAAGTAATTGAAATTTGGCTCTCCTTTTGATGTCAGAAGGGGATAATACTGCCCCTTAATCTGCACTATCCAATCACAGCACTGCCATTTAGTGCAGAGATCAGCTCATTTGCATTTTAAAGAACACACCCCAAAATGGCAAATTTTTGCTCACACCTACAAAGTGGCAATTTTAACATGTTATAATAAATTATCTGCTATTTTGAGCTAGAACTTCACATTCGTACTCTGGGGACACCAACGATTTATTTGACATCCTAATGTCCCCTTTAAAGCAGAGGATTTTAAGGATTTAAATGCATTGCAAGCCATTGATTATGCCTTACAAGTGATGTTGCTAAAGTGAACATTATTTTGTGTATTTGGTTTAAAGTTTGCATTCAATCCAATCATATGCCCTCTTAATGTTAGACTGTATGACAATTAAGTATTGTTAAATGGACAATAAAAATCCACCGTCGCTCGTTGCAACATCACATCGCGGCTGGTTAGGACAAGAACTGAAGGGAAAGATACTTTTTATTGCGTGTGGCGGTGTTGAGTCGCATGTATTTAGTACACGGCAGGACAAACAATTATATGAAGTACAAAGTATATCTTGTGCTTACTTTTACAGGTCAGGAATGTTGGAGTCAGGTGTGGACCGGATCATTACTCAGGTGGTGGACCCTAAACTGAACCATATCTTCAGGCCTCACATTGAGACAGCAATTCATGACTTATTAGCCGCGGAGAAGAAAGAAGATGGGCCGTCAAATTCAACCCCTGAAGCAGAGCCACAGGACACAACCGTCAGCGCTGCACCTAAAACACAATAGGGTACAATCATTTTATGCTTTGGAGTGTTTGTAAACCATAAAGAAATTAGTCATTCATCATACACGTCAGTATATTGGCTGATACAGCAAATTACTTATAAAGTGTGTTTTTCTTGCACATGTAATACTTGATCCAGTTATGTTCTAGGTACAAGAATCACATGGGGATTACGGAGTGATGTTTTTTGACAACCTGATGAACAATTGCTGACCACTGGAATTTGGGGGGTTATATTAATTTATGGTTAATAATAGTTATGGACATGAACGAAGCCTCTTCAGGCCCTGCACTGTTGAAGTTTCATGCAATGCAAAAATGTTGGTTAAAATGAAATAAATCATTTTTTATACTAAATATGGACATGACCCTTCTTACACAGCTGGACTTGCTTTTGAGAAATGCTTTGTTTTAGCAATGTTTTAATTGAATGCACAGGAACAGGAGTAAAATAAATGTAACTTTTTAAGATAAATGATCATTGTCTTGCATCATTACCGGTATTGTAAAACCAGATTACTGCATTGCAAAAGCTTCCCATTTGTTTGTGGGAAACACGCTACACAACAACTTGGCCCGTGAGCACTTATTGACCGAAAGTAGTGATGTTTTTAAGAGGTAATTTTTGCGATTCCATCTGGACATTAACCGCAGCGAGTACCCTCAAAAGTTCACCGTGTTCCATAGCTCACAGACAGTGTTACGTGATTGAAACCATTTGGGGGTAAAAACTGTTCGACCCTGGGAATTTATTTAAATCTTTGGCGTCCTCGTGGCATGAACGTCCTGAGGAGGGTTTTTTGGTAATGGAGGAGCCTCAGGAGAGGTGTCACGTCCCAGGCCGGGACAAAGGTTGAGTGTTGCAGCATGTTCTTGTCTTTCAGCACCTCTCTGCTGAGAATGTGCAGTACAGTCAGATGCTCGACAGACGCCGGTCAGGTTGCTAAAGAGCTGCGCTCACGTGTCTACTGACATGGGCTGCTTGTCAATGTAAATGTCTTTACATTATGTGATGGATTCTAAATACAGATTGACGTACAGTACTGTGCAAAAGTCTGTTTTAGCAAAGTTTTAATGTCCATATTTATTTTTCACTCTTTTTTTAAGATACAAACAGAAAATACAGGAAATATGTACACAAAATTAAAAACAAAACAATTTTCAGAACTTAATGTCAAGGCATCAGTCAGTATTTAGTGTGATCTCTTTTGGCACGAAACACATCTTGAGCTTTTTTGAGAAGACTGAAGTCATTCGATTAGAATTAGAAATTACGATTTAATTTTATTTAGGTTTAAGAGATCCTGCAGTTTCCTGCTATTCCTCAAGTGGAATGGGAGTTTACCCTAAATACTTAACACTTCAGCTTATACTTTAATACAGTTTCTAATACTACATACACATTTCCTGTATTTTCTGGTTGTATTCTAGTAAAGAAACTGAGAAATAATTATATATGATCACTATACAATTGCAAAAACAACAAATCTAATGGAAGCATGGTGGTCAAGACTTTTGCACAGTACTGTAAATGTCTAAAGACACTTTTATTTAATGTTTTATTGCAATGTAGAGATTTTCTTATTTCAAATATTATGCCAGCTTTCATTGTCTTTTTAATGCTATTGAATGGTCCCGAAATTTTTAACCGAACTCTGGGTTAGATAAAATAATTTCGCTGTGGTTATTCTATTGGTTATCAATTGAAACTGAATTTATATTATATTAAAATAACCATCATCTGCAAAACAGAGGATGCTTGAGGTTTTCGAGTCGTTTGTGAATTACAATGAATCTTAAAGGAACAGTCTGTAGGATTGTGGCCAAAACTGGTATTGTAATTACAAAACTTGTGGCTAAAACCGGTACTGCAGTTACACAACTGGTGGCCAATACACAAAATGACAACATAAACATCAGTTGAGGGCTGCAACTCCATTTTTAAATGACAATATCCTGGCCAGACCACTGCTGTCAGTGATATAAGTATTTGAAATGAAAATTAATGTCTAGTGACATATCAGGGCCATTTTATGATTAATTGATATAAATGTCTTACACACTGTTCCTTTAATGATGGCTCAAGTGCCCTAAATACTTTATAATGCCACTGAATGAGCTACAGCCAAATGATTTCTCATCGTTGGCAACGTCACACAGTTTTTCCACCTGTCACTTAGACACAGAGTCGCTGTTCCTGATAGCGAAATGTTTAAAATAATCTTCCAGGTGCGAGCTCGTATTTCCAGCTCTGATCTTGGCAACGTTTCTGCAGACTCTCCCGTGAACCCAGTGTTCATCATGCCTATTAAGATGCTTTCCTCCCGAGTGAAGAAATCTGATCTGACTCTCATTTAAAAAAGCCACAGTGTGAACTGAAGGATGAGCCGTCTGCAAGCTCTCACTTGCGCTTGTGGATTTTTTTAAAATTGAGTGGCCATCCTCCCTAAGCCATGTCAAAGTGTGTTTGAATATGATACTTAATCAATTAGATACTTTGAATTTCTGCAATTAAAGAGGCGGCTGATAGGGGGCGTGGTTTTACCATATTTGACATTGTTCAATACAGAGTTTGTTCTTTAAATGCATCATTTATTCATGTCCTGCTCTGCTCGTTTTTGTATAAATGTGACAGAAACTAGAAGTTACATAAGTTACAAAATATCATTGTCATCAATTGGAAATGTGTTTATTGAATAGCAACTTAAATGTAAGTATTTTTAACACCAGTTTTAAGAGCATTTAAAGATTAAACCTCTTTCATTTCATGAGACAAACTAACACGAACACTATCAGAAAAAAGAAGGTACAAAAATTGTCACTGGGGTGGTACCTTTAAAAAAACACTTATGTACTTACACTCACCTAAAGGATTATTAGGAACACCTGTTCAATTTCTCATTAATGCAGTTATCTAATCAACCAATTACATGGCAGTTGCTTCAATGCATTTAGGGGTGTGGTCCTGGTCAAGACAATCTCCTGAACTCCAAACTGAAAGTCAGAATGGGAAAGAAAGGTGATTTAAGCAATTTTGAGCTTGACATGGTTGTTGGTGCCAGAAGGGCCGGTCTGAGTATTTCAAAATCTGCTTAGTTACTGAGATTTTCATGCACAACCATTTCTAGGGATAACAAAGAATGGTGTGAAAAGGGAAAACATCCAGTATGCAGCAGTTTTGTGGGGAAAATGCCTTGTTGATGCTAGAGGAGAGGAGAATGGGCTGACTGATTCAAGCTGATAGAAGAGCAACTTTGACTGAAATAACCACTCGTTACAACCGAAGTATGCAACAAAGCATTTGTGAAGCCACAACATACACAACCTTGAGGCGGATGGGCTAAAACAGCAGAAGACCCCACCGGGTACCACTTATCTCAACTACAAATTGGAAAAAGAGGCTACAATTTGCACGAGCTCCCCAAAATTGGACAGGTGAAGACTGGAAAAATGTTGCCTGGTCTGATGAGTCTCGATTTCTGTTGAGACATTCAGATGGTAGAGTCAGAATTTGGCGTAAACAGAATGAGAACATGGATCCATCATGCAGGCTGTGGTGGTGGTGGTGGTGGTGTAATGGGGTGGGGGATGTTTTCTTGGCACACTTTAGCCCCCTTAGTGCCAATTGGGCATTGTTTAAATGCCACGGCCTACCTGAGCATTGTTTCTGACCATGTCCATCCCTTTATGACCACCATGTACTCATCCTCTGATGGCTACTTCCAGCAGGATAATGCACCATGTCACAAAGCTCAAATAATTTCAAATTGTTTTTTTGAACATGACAATGAGTTCACTGTAACAAAATGGCCCCCACAGTCACCAGATCTCAACCCAATAGAGCATCTTTGGGATGTTGTGGCTTTGTGCCCTGAATGTGCATCCCACAAATCTCCAACTGCAAGATGCTATCCTATCAATATGGGCCAACATTTCTAAAGAATGCTTTCAGCACCTTGTTGAATCAATGCCACGTAGAATTAAGGCAGTTCTGAAGGCGAAAGGGGGTCAAACACAGTATTAGTATGGTGTTCCTAATAATCCTTTAGGTGAGTGTAAAATGTGCATATTGGTACCTCAAAGGTATATAGCTGTACCAAAATGGTACACATTTGCACCTTTATAAAACGTATCGTATTTTTCAGAGAGTGTATGCACAATGCACTAACATGAACAGTTGTATTGGGATTACAAAGATTATAGAGCACCTATTGTCCAATTTACATTTTTACATTTCCTTTGGTGTGTAATTGTGTATTAGTACACAATGTAAACGATATGCAAAAGGTACAAACCCCCAAAGTAAACGATGACGCGAGTTATCGTCTCCAACGTAAATCTCTTTTCAACAGTTTACTTCTTGAGATTGGTGAGACAAGATCGACATTATCATAATTCCTCCCGCTTCGGACTCACAGCCTGTAAGTTAACTCCTGTTAGCAACCAAATCTTTCAAACATGGTAAGGAGCATCACATTTCCTGCTGATTCAGGATTCAGGCCAATCACAACGTACAGATTATCTGGCCAATCAGGGACACAGAGCTTTTCAAATGTGTGCGTTTCAGGAAGAGAGTGAAATCTAGAGCTACAAAAATGTACAATATGTGGAAAATAATGTGTTTTTTAACCATAAACCACGCAAACACATTGTATTATATAAAATACACAAAATAACGTTGTTTTTTAGCAATGAAATAGGTGCTCTTTAATAAATGCTGTGAAGCTATATTGCTTATTGTTAATGCATGTAAATACAAGCTTATTGTAAAGTGTTACCAGATTTAAGTCCTGATTTAAGTGTAAAATCACATATTATTATATAAATTCAGACTAAGTTAACGATTGTAATTTGTTACACTTCAGCGTACAATTCAAAGGGTCATAAGGGCAAATTCTGCAAGATTAATCCGTGTTAACAGCGCTTGTGTTATTCCAAGAATTATGTGCAGATTACTCGGCAGATGAATTAAGTTCTCACATTTCATCCCCTAGCAGCTCTCAAAGTGTCGAAAGAAGCTGTCGAATGTCGAAAACTCGCACTGAGAGGAAACAAGTGACACAGCACTTTTGGCCTCGGATATGCGGCAATTAAATCCCGCTGGCCTTGGAGAGGGTTGGTAATGTAGTGTGAAATTGTACGTTCAGGGCATCGGTCGGGGGGACGTCTCAGCTGACATTGCATTTGTCTTCTGGACATTATAAATCACCAGAGTAATTACTGAGTATTTCCAACAGGCCGTCCACCCCCAGTCTCTCCTGAATCACAGCTGCCGGTCGCTCTCGAGCTGCATGGCCTTCCAAAGCTCAAGCCACAACAATGTCCCATTCCTCACAAAGTCCTCCTGCATCTGTTGAGTTTAATTGCTCTTCACATTTTCTCACCCGATGTTCAGGAGATTCATCACAAACTAATATCAACTTTGCTGCCCAGATGTTGAGGAAGCCCGAGTGAATTGTCCCACTGGACAGAAAAGGTCGTTTCTAAATGTCAAGTGTTGTTGGTAAAATACTTTCTTTCGGGGTGTTGTTAAAGTGCAGTTATTTTACAGTAAAATTTTAAAGATATTCAAATTCAAGGTAACCACGTACAAAGCTCCAACCTGATCTCACAGGAATTTGTACATTTATTCAGTATTCAGTTCAAATGCTTTTATCCGAAACAACTTCAGATCAAAGCCGTGACCTTGGCATTGTTACCACTGTACATAAAAAGTCTTTACGATGTTCCACTGTCAGGTTTACTCAAAAATATATAAAAAAAAAAAACATTGGAAAAACACTCTACTGATAAACATACTATATAAACAATAGAATTATAAAGTATTATATACATTTTAATCATATTCTTAATATTATTATATGCAAAAACAAAACATCATCTAAACACACAAAAACCTACACGCAGCCTTGACCTGTTGCTTTTTCTGGGACGTTCTCCATCATGTTTACGTTCTCTGACATAATAATCGTCGTAACGTACTGTAGTGTTTGTGCAATGTACAAGCTGTAGTCATGGCAACAGTATGACCTTTGAATATGAATACTGCTCGCCGAAAATATCAAATATTTATATCAACCTTTTAACCATGTATAGCCATTTCTAAACCATTATATCATCTTTGAAAATCGAAGCAAAATTGTTAGGTTATTGTCAAATATAGTCATTATCACAGTGAAGAATCAAAAACTGTTAGCTGCACCCATAAAAATCCCTTTGTTAAATTAAATATAAATTTTTTTAAAGTCAAAATGATCCCACTAACAAACAGGAGTTTCCTTGCGTGCACCCCTCAAATATTTACAGTCTCTTCAAAGCCTTTTTCTCTGATCTCAGGTACATGTTTGTCACAGCTGCGCTGCTCATGACACAGTAGAGTACAAGAGTTCATGGGTACATGTATTTATAAGAATGTGTTTGTGGGACAGGGGTCATTTTGCGATCAACAGAAGACCATCATGTTGTGTAAATCCTCTCCAAACCATGTGTAGGAGGCACAAACATACAGACCTTACTGACTTCCCACAAAACATCATCGGACAGGAGAATAAATTATATATAACTAATAAAAATTAAGGTGGTTCATAGCGATGCCATAAAATAACTATTTTTGGTTCCTCAAAGAAACATTCAGTAAAAGGTTCTTAGGAGAACCATTTCTTTTGTAATTTTTTATAACCTTTTTAGGTTCTTTGGATGTTTAAGGTTCTTTATAAAAACCAATAAGCGAAAATTGGTTCTTCTATAGCATCACGAAGCACCATTTTTTAAGAATCTAGCAAAGACATTTCAAAATATGGTGACAAATATGTCCTTTTTAAGCCCAATCCTTCGATGTTAAAATATTTTATAATCTAATGTGTTAATATAAATGAGCGGTTCTCAAACTTTTTGGCTTATGTAGGGTGCATCCCTCTTTGGCCTCCTCAAAGACAATTTATGACATAAAACAATCTCAAACTTAGAATTTGAATTAAACAAAACATATTAAATGATACAATAGTGTTGTTAGTTAGAAGCATTATTTTTCTGTTGTTTAATTACCCAAAAGTTATGATAAATTTATATATTTTATAAAACTGGGGTACCCCTCGCACCGTCTTGCACGCCACATTTTGAGAGCAACTGTTATAAATTGAGTTTAGTTCAAAACTGTTGTGCAAAGCTTTTAATTGGTCAGGATTGAGTGTTAGGTTTGATGTCCCCGCATGCATAAATTCTTCATGGGGACAGATTTAGGTCAGAGTTGTCTTCTCCCGTTCTGATTTATAAGCGGAAGCGTTTTGAGAAACGCAATAAAAATAATCATAAATTCATGGGCACCATTTGAAATATTTACAGTGGCAGTTGTCTAAGTCTGTTATAGTGTTATACTGCCTCGTATGATGTAACAGTGATAATAAGGCCATCCATTTAGAATTGACATTAACATTTTCTTATTTCTAATTTTATTAAGGCATAATACCAAAGTCCTGTAAATTCACTTACTATGTGGCCCTGTCTGTGAAGTCTCATAATATAAATGTAAGATTTGGAGCATTAAAGTTTCTTCAATCTTTGACATGATCTTACTCAGCCAAAATTAAAGATATCAAGGTTATATTTTCACAGAATGTTCTTTACATGATGGGTTTATGTAGAAAGCAGTAAATCACAAAAATGCAGCTGGCGTTTTTTTCCGTACTCAGAGTTTTTTCCGCGCTGAATGCCCAGAAGTATCAAAGTAACCAAGTTGGTGTCCGCCTGGTGTTTTCAGTCACTTTGGTGTACATGCCTCCTTACTTAGGGTGCGTGCCACCAAAGCGTTTACTGCGCAACTGGCGTATGTTTCTAATTGTAGCGCAGCACTTTTCAAAAATTGCGAGTTTTGTCCGCGCTGTCCAGCGCATCGTTAAACGACTGATAAACAAAGCAGACGTTGAACACCAAAGCATTTAAATGCGTCTGAAAACGACAGGCGGATGCCTACAGTAGGCGCTTGCCAGTTTTTTCCAGCTGAGCGCTTTGGTTGCTACGATACTTCTGCTTTATTTATCAGTCGTTGAACAATCCCTTACGAAAAAGAAGTTTATTCAAGTGTGCTATAAGTATACTTTTTTTAAACTTAAAATAAGAAAGTATACTTTCAGTTGACTTTTTATGTACTTCTCTAAAATGTACTTTAGGTACTTCTTAGAAATATACTTAAATTGTACTAAAATATACTTGACCTATACTGACCGAAATGTCTAAGTATATTTGGCCTATACTTGTTTACTGACATATACTTAAAAGTATTAAGTAAAAATGCAACAACAAAAGCTACATCAAGAAAGCTGCAAAAAGCCATATGAATAGCCCTGGTGAAAAATAAATATACTTTATTGTATTTCAAGTATATTTAACTTTGCAATAGTACATTACAAATATACTTAGAAAGAAATGTACCATCTTTGAATATATTGAAAGTATGCTTACAACATATTTGTTTACAATTAAACTTTTAACATATTTCAAAATAATTCTAATTTAGTATATTTTCTAAAAGTATACTTTAAAAAAATATATACTTGGAGTTAAAGTTCTGTACAATTTTTAAAGTATACTAATTTGAACTTATTTTAAAGTTTATTTTAGGTATACTTTATCTGTTAAAGTTATCATTATAATGCACTGACAGCATATTTATAAAATACATTATTTAGCATCCTTTAGAAACGGTATATTTTAAGTAAATTTTGAAAGTATATGTAGTGAACAAATGTATATTATCTTTATGGAGAATCTTTAGTGTTAGTAAACTAGTAGGTTATTAATTTTGTGCTGCAGGTATACTTGCAAGTATTCTTTTACTACACTGTAAAAAATACTTTGCTGCCTTAAATTTTTTTGTTGAATCAACTCGGATTTACAAGTCATTTCAACTTACTGTTATTTATCTTGACTAGAGATGAGTTGTTAGAACTACAGGTGAGTTGTTATAACTTATAAAATTAAGATATATTTTGTAAGTTGTGACAACTCATCTTTGTTGACATGACTTGTAAATCTGAGTTGTTTTTGCAAGACAATTTAAGGCAGCAAAGTATTTTTACAGTGTAAACTTTTAGTTAACTAGTGTACTCATACTGAAAGTGTACATGCAAGTGTTCTGTTAGTGTACTCTTAGTAAACTAGTAAGTTACTAATTGTGTGCTGCAGGTATACTTGCAAGTATTCTTTTACTATACTTTTAGTTAACTAGTAGTTTACTACTCAACTTTACTTTAAGTGAACTTAACATCATACTATAAATAAATAAAAAAATTATAAATATATTATTTATATATTATATACTCACTTTCAACATTTGATATGTTATCTATATTCTATTGTGAATAAAATATAAGTTTATGAGATTTGTAAATTATTCCATTCCTTTTTTACTCACAATTAACTACAGTGTCCCAACTTTTTCTGATTTGAGGTTGTATATATATATCTATATATATGGCTGAATCCCCTGAATATTTACTTTCGTTCTGTACTCCATTTCCCATAATCCCGCATACCTGGACTGATTACTCTGCCACCTGAAACTCATTGGACAGCCTATATAAACTCTCTGGAAACATTCAGTTAGTGCAAAGTCTTGATTTGTACCGGCTGTCATTGCTGAGCGGTTTGCCTGCCTGACATTGCTGTTGTTTGACCTTGCCTGTTGGAATATGAGTGTTTAATAAAAACCTGCAGATGGATCCTCAGTGTCAAAGTGCTTTGTTACACAAGCAGTATACAATAAGCAGACATGGGGACTTGTGACTTGGTGACTTGGACTCGAGTCGACTCGAGTCGCTATTTTTGTGACTTGTGACTTGACTTGACAAAAAATAAAATACTTGAGACTTGACTCGGACTTGGAAGTTAAAGACTCGGGACTTGACTTGACTTGAGACACGATGACTTGAATGACTTGAGTGTTAATCACATCATGTTTTCAGTTTGAATATAAAATATATAAATCATTTTAAAAAATACAGTTGACGCAGCTGGAGCGCAGGCTAAGAATGGCGTTGTCATGACTGAATCACGACACTATTATCAGCTCTCGTACCTTACGCACGCCACGCCCACTTAGATCAGGGCTGCGTTCAGCCCCGACAAAACGTTGCACAACGTTTATTAAACAGAAACGGTGATGCGTTGAACGCTCTGTTGTGATGACGCAAGAGTTGCAACTACGGTAGCTGAGAGGCCATTCTTTGTATTCTTTGTAAAATGTTTCTGAAGCCTGATGAAATCGTAATAAATGTGTGTTTAATACTGTAAAATATCGTTGATGTTACAGTCACTGACCTTGCCGTCCAGAATGAAAGACAACATTCCAACTTGAACCCATTGAGCGAGCTGTCTCTTTACTATCGCGTGGTTTTATACATCTTGCCGCTGATTGGGCTGACATTTCTGACACACCCACCAAACAAGAGAAAACGCTTCCAGTTCCAAAACCTGTTGCATTCCGTTGCACACCGTTTCAAGGAAACATGTCGTTCAACCCGGAAACCGTAGCAAAACGTTGCGCACCGGTGTGAGATTGAACGTGCCCCAGATATCAACATGTCAGCCGGAGGGGTACCGAGGGTCATCGCTTTCGGCTTCAACAAGATGTCAAAAGATGAACAGTGCATTGCAAGACATGCAACATTAAAATCACGGGCAGCCACGTGACAACCTCCAATTTTGTCCGTCATTTGAAGAGCCATAGTAAGTGCTTGTCATTCTGGTTAGTTGGTAGATAGCTAATGTAATAATCGCTAAAGTAGCCATTAACCCTCATCAATGATGAGTCATTATACCATGTTGGGGACAAATGTGGGCAAAATAATTTAGATTTTTTTTTAAATACTTCCCTTGATCTGAGCGGTATGAGACTTGGCTACTTTTTCTAAGTTTGTAAGCGTCTTTTGCGCGCTCAAGTTCGTTATTTCAAATGTAGGTGCACGAACGGAAGAGACGCGCACGCGGTACGACGCGCTCGTTTTTCTGGGCGCAGCCTTGAGCATTCAGAGCATTACACAAGTGTGTGTGTGTGTGAGAGAGAGAGAGAGAGAGAGAAAGAGAGAGAGTGTGTGTGTGTGTGTGTGTAAACTATGAGAGAGAGAGAGAGAGAGAGAGAGAGAGAAAGAGAGAGAGAGAGAGAGAGAGGGAGGTGTTCAGAGAGGAGTCTGTTGGATGTTAAGCTTTTATTTGTTTTATGGACTCAAAGTTGAAAATTGCAAACATTTCAAACAAGGTTGGCAGAAGTGAAAAATAAATAATTTATTAAGTTACAATTTTGTTTGATTCAATGAAGTATTTTACTGAACATGAGTATTTACAATGCAAATCCAAATTATTGTAATTAACTGTTACTTACGTACTGTATATCTTGTCTTTTCACTTTATTAAGATCAGATTCTGCAGGTAAAATTACAATAATAAGGTGACTTGACTTGGACTTGACTTGACCTATTACAGGACTTGACTTGACTTGACTTGATATAGCCTGTGACTTGACTTGACTTGACTTGCCCAAGACAAAAAATACTTGGGACTTACTTGAGACTTGAAGGTTCAGACTTGAGACTTACTTGAGACTTGCACATGTGTGACTTGGTCCCATCTCTGACAATAAGTTACCTACTAGTTTACTAAGAGTACACTAACAGAACACTTGCATGTACACTTTCAGTATATGACTAGTAAACTACTAGTTAACTAAAAGTATATTAAAAGAACACTTGGAAGTATACCTGCAGCACACAATAAGTAACCTACTAGTTTACTAAGAGTAGACTAACAGAACACTTGCATGTACACTTTCAGTATATGACTAGTAAACTACTAGTTAACTAAAAGTATATTAAAAGAACATTTGGAAGTATACCTGCAGCACAAAATGAGTAACCTACTAGTTTACTAAGAGTAATCTCACAAACATTTGCATGTACACTTGAAGTATAAGTCTAGAAAACTACTAGTGTACTCATGAGTTCACTTGCAGTACAAATTAAGAACTAATTGTGCACTAGTTGTACACTTAAAGTTGACTACTCTTACACTTATAGTACACTTAGAAGTATACTTTTATATACTAAAAGTGGGCCAATTTAGTCCCAAGCGGTATTCAAGCAGTACACTTACAAGTTTACTACTAGAACATAAATGTTAGTACACTTACTACATAAAGTATACTTAAAACTATACTCCAACATTACTTAAGTATACTTAATAAAATGAACTTAAAGTGTACTTCTTTTTCGTAAGGGATGCACCAGTGGGTTGTGATATTTGTTCCACCCCCCCTCCACTGAGAGAACTCTTATGAGGGTTTCTGTCATTTCTGTCACTGACGGAAAGAGGACTGGCATTCAAAGGACAATGTGGAACCAACTGGAGGACCTAGACTTTGCAGATGTTAAGGCAGTTTTGCCTTATGGAGCTGAGACATGGAGATTCACAAGGACCACTTTGAAGAGGATCCAAACCTCGGATGTCCTCGGAGAATCCTCTCAATCCACCGGCCCAAGACTATACGAAACAATGATTTGTGGCAAATTACTTACCAGTGTCCCGTTGAAGGGGAGATTGTGAGACGGAGATGGGCCTGGTTAGGACACACTCTGCGAAAACCGATAGATAACATCACCAAGCAGGCACTCACCTGGAATCCTCAAGGGAAAAGAAAATGGGGAAGGCCAAGAAACACCTGGCACCATGACCTTGAAGCAGACATCAAAGTGACTGGCCTGTCCTGGGGCGAACTGGTCAGATTAGCACAGAATCGAAAGAGCTGGAGGGAAGTCGTCGATGGCCTATGCACCAGGAGGTGCAATGGGCCTAAGTAAGTAAGTAAAGTCCTCCACTGTGATTGGACGGCCAAATGAGAAGTGACATTGATGAGCTGAGCGTTTCACCTAAAGTTGAACATTTGCTCGGCTGCTGGTGTTTTTGAAAAGCGCTTGCACGTCCATTTGAAACAATTTTAAACATACGCCAGTGTAAACGCTTTGGTGCGCACACTAAAGAGCACCTTATGTCAACTTTATATGATTTTAGGTATTGTTTGGGCATGGCTAAACATATGTTATACATTATCATCTAGCTATTCTTTTGTTGTAGGGGAGAGCGAGGCACAAAGTAACGATTTTTGGCTTTGGCTCTATCATTCAAAACATATTTAAGTCAGATCAATCATTTTTCACACAATCAACATAGACATCTCTGCTACAAATGAACACTTAAAGTTTGTTTTTGGGACTTACCGTTATTGTACAATTACACCGACAGTGACAAAAGTGCAAAGTTACAACAGCTACAACAATTAACCCCACTCTCCCCTAAATCTCTTTCTTTACAACAAATGCATCTTTTTACTCATGGGTCTTATTCAATTTTTAAGTACTTACCTGAAAATGGTAGGTCAAAAAAATATTTTTGCTGTTGAATGAGCTTCATATGTTGTTTGATTTATTAGATGGATCAATGGATCTCAGAATAAATGGTCAAATATTGGTCCCTAGCTGTCACTGGGGCAGTACTCTTTTAGAGAGTACACCTTTGTACCTACAGAGTTCGTATTAGTACATCAGAGATAGTATCAAATGCATACATATCTGTACCTATCTATATATTTTTATGGTACATATACTTTTAAAAGGTACTGTACTGACAGCTTGGGACAATTTTTGTGACCATTATTTCTGACAGTGTACACAGATTCTGTTTGGTCCTTTTAAAAACTATAACTCAGTTTTCTTTTGCCAACCATAAGTATTAAACCTTGGCATGAAGCTCACCCAGATTTAATTCCAGAGGTGTCTGAATAAAAACTTGTTCCAGTGGGCCCATACATGCCTGTGTGCACAATAACTTCTCGAATTCGGTCAGGAAAACAAAAGTTAATCAGACAGACATTCCAAGAATCCCAAGAACCTCGGGCACAAATACAAGAGTGCCCAATATCCTGATATATTTAAAGGACCGCAAAGACCTCTGTGTTTCCCAGTCAAAGTGTTTATTTGAAAAGCAGCACTACCTAAACTTACAGTACAAGCCTCTTAAGGAGTCCAGCAGTATGCACGACTTATTAAATGTGCCCTGATCTACAACACAAAAACGTATCCAGCCCAACCTCATCTCACCGGAATTTACATATTTTACGAGGTGGCGATTTTGCATGAAGTGAATCGATTAGAAATTAAAAAAACTGCAGTAATGAAACTCAACACTAAGCCTGCGCCTAAACCTAGAGTCATGGGCAAAAGCAGATCATACAAAAAAACACACAAGGTAAAGAATTTAACCTTGATTTTATAAGTTTGTCGACTTCATAAGGATTGGGATTGTATTATGAAGTCTATTGACATATTTACCAGTTTCGGAGTAGTTTGCATATTTCTATGATAATATCAAAGGTAGTTGCATCTGGGAGTTGATGTATGAAAGCAATAAATTGCAAAAAGTGCACAAGCCCCCCTGAATTAACCAGAGCAAGAAAATCCAAGTAAACCTCTACATTTTAAGCAGTATTCGACCTGTTGTTCCTATGACAGCTGTTTGCACTTGTTCAGACACACATTGCTGATCTCTACTCAAAAGCCAGAAGGAGAGCAAGTAGTCAATTCATAAACACAAGAGTAAACCCCACTGTAAATATAGTAAACATTTACATTTCCAGTAACGTAAACATGTACCAACGAACAAATCAGACACTGAGAAACACTGAAGTCATTAACTGCTCTGAATTACCTCTCGCAAACTTAGTGTTGAGCCGTCTCATGGGGTTTTTGACAATGAGACAGATTACGACATGCTTGGGGTTTTTCTATGATCCTTGTAGTAACTAAACTGTCACATATACAGAAAGATTTTGTATTGTAATCTTGCGAGTCTAATCTTAACTAAACATGCAGGGTCTGAGAAGAGCAACACTGATGTTATTTGTCATTGTCTGGACACTTGTATGCAAGAGTAATGTATAACTGATGTTCCCTTTCATTTGGTCACTATGATGTCACATCGATGATCAATGAATTAGGAACTCTGCTTGCGTGTCTAGAAAAGAGCTAATGAGTATCGGCATGCAGCATTGGCATCTGCATCTGCATCTGCTGGCAATACCTTGCCATCCAAGTATAAAAGGGCAGCAGGTGCGCTGCATCAGTAGTTTTTCGCTTCGAATCTGAGCAGTCATCTGCTTAACTAGAAGTGTGGTTGTCTGGAGAGTGTCTCTGATCTATTTTGGTGCGAAGGCGTTACAGCGTCTGTCTCTGCCTGATTTTAATCGCGTATGCAGTGGTCATTTCCCCTATGTGCTTCAGCGTTCACAAGAGAGCTTTCCCTAAAAGAGCTGCACAGGCTGATTTGTGTCTTTTTAAAGACTCATTTCTCACGTGTTCATGGGTGTGTCAGCGTCTTTCCACCCGTGTGTTTCTGGGTGCGGACAATTTTATGGTTCAGCGGATGGTCGCAATCGCTGTCTCACAATTGCTGCCTGGGTGTTGCGCAGGCGGCTTTTGCGGATGGGTCATGTTCCCACTGTGGAAACATGTCCATTGTGGATCTAAGGATGCGACTCCACTATGCCCAAAAAGGTGGAGTCCCCATCCCGCTGCCCCGGACAGCCCTGACACAGATGGGTTCGTGCGGCAGGATGTCTGACCTCTGAGTCACCATGAGAACTTCCCCCACAGGGAACCAACCTTCCGGGGCCTCTAACGCCTCAGGTCCACAGCCAGTTGAGGTGTCGGAGAGAGGAAGCGGACCAAGCATACTGCCCCTATCTTTTGGCTCTTCTGACAAGGACTGGATGTCGGTTGCTGCATAGGAGGGAGGTCTTCCACTCTCAGACGTCGGTTCGAATCACTGAACAATCTGTTGGTCATGCAATGTCCACACATGTGGTCCAGGAATGCCATCTTTGGCCTTTGGCGGCCGCTCCCGTACCCTTCCAGAAAATGCAATAGCAAGAGGCAATTAGACAGGTGACCAGGAGATGGCATCAACTGCTTTCTGGGAGAAGGTGGTCAGTGGCGGCTGGTGACTTCTTTTATTGAGGGCACAGGATGCGAAGTTCATCACAACATGTATGTAGCTTGTCATGTGTGTGGTTCGTAATTTCAAAATATGTGTTTTGCGCTTTAAGAGATCGTGTTTGCATCACGTGTCATGCCGAAATAAGTGCTTTTATAAGTGTATTTCACGGGTTCACACTTACAAACAAGTTAAAAGAATTAAATTAGTAAACGTATTTGGCGTGCTGTCCGGGGAGAGGGCTCTGAGCAGGGAATGAGCCTGAAACACAGAGTGTGGAGGAGGGATTCTGAAAGATGCGAAGGACTTTCTGTGAGTTCAACTGTGATTTATATATGGCTTGCTTTCGAGCTGTTTGGGTGTAATGTTGCTTACCGATTGTAAGCGGCTGGTGCTATTGACTACTGATTGAAAACAGCTGAAGTCACTTAGGTATTTAATTTGACGTGTTCGTCCCGAACTTTGTTAATAAAACATCATTTTGGGAATGTGAGCGTCTCTTTTATCATAAACGGTTTTGACGCATGTGCAGCAGGCACTTATTTTGACAAAACACGTGATCTCCCGACACGCAGGACACATATTTTGGAAAATGGAACCACACATGTGACAATCCGAACACTTATTTTGAATTAGCGCATCCTCGGATGAGCAGTCACAAGCCGCCACTGATGGTGATGGCACCACTCCCTCTGAGAACCCTTGGTTTTGTTTTATTTCTGTTCCCACAAAAGAGCAGTCTCCCCTTTCCTCTCCAGGTCTGGAGAGGACGTTGGGCCCTATGAGTGGTGCATAGCCGACCCATCCACTCTCTCCTCTGTTGCCATGACTGGACGTCTGAAGAACCCAACTACTGTAGGTATCTTCACGATCCAACAATACAACTGCGGAGAGTCACCCTCACGCTCCCCCTCCACTCCTCTTACCTGCCCCACTGTAGGTATGTCTGTGGTGCCTGATAGCTTGCTAGAGCTACCCAGTACGTCGCGTTGGCTCATTTGCACCATCAGACTCGCCGACCCCCAAATTCTCTGGCATTTGCGTGTGCAGTTAATGCTGGACTGTTGAATTCATTAGAACGCAGGACAGCAGTCCCACTGAAGTTATTTCAGAGGGTCCTGGTGCATATGGCAGCTGTGGCGGCAATATCTCCGCTTGGGCTGCTCATTATGAGACCGCTTTAGCACCAGCTTTATGGCCAAGTCCAGAGCATGGTGCAGCAGCTCTTGCTGCCAAACCTTCAGATAGGTCAGGCCCTTCGTTTCTTTGGGCAGGTAAATCCGTAGAACAGGTCTCCAGGCATGCTGTGGTATTCATGGATGCTTCCTTCATGGGGTGGGGAGCCACGTACAATGGGCATGCAATATCAGGAGTCTGGAAGGAACCCCAGCTCCATTGGCTCATGAACTGCCTTGAGTTGTGGACAGTATATCTTGCTCTTAGTTATGAGGCAAAGATGTTCTAGTTCGAACAGACATTACTGCAACCGTTGCGTATATCAACCGACAAGGTGGTCTGCACTCCTGTCACAACTCGCCCACTATATCTTCCTGTGTAGTCAGAAGCATCTGACGTCGCTTCACCCTGGGCATGCTTAACCATGTGGCCAACCAGCTGTCATAGGCAGCACATCCAGAAGAGTGGTGACTCCACCCCCAGGCAGTCCAGCTGATTTGGAGACGGTTCAGGGCAGCACAGGTAGACCTGTTTGTGTCGACAGAAATTTTACTCTCGGACCAAGGGAACACTCGGTACAAATGCGTTGGCACACAGCTGGCCCCGGGTTCTTTGCAAATGCTTTCCCCCAGTGAGCCTGCTCGCACAGACATTGTGCAAAGTCAGCGAAGACGGGGAGCGCATCCTACTAGTGGCACTTCACTGGCCCATTAGGACATGATTCACAGAACTCGTGCTCCTTGCCAGGGCCAAATTATCCAATGGGCATTATGGGGCCCAATTGACGGGAAGAAATTAAATTAAACAATCTAAATAATGAGATACGCTGGCATATGTCAGATTACAGAAGTAAAATGGGTCATGAACACTATTTAATATTGACTTTACTGGTCCAATTTTATTGATGATAACTGTTGTCCAGCACTGTTTTTTTCTGCCCCAGTTTTTACCATACAATACCATAATATATCAAATTTCTTCTGAAATCATATAATTTTGCATTCCAGTTCTTATTCATTACATTTTATTATCAAATAACTACAGACTATTCCTTGTGTTTATGTCACCCAGTTATGGTGCAATATTTAACCTCAATGCTAAATGATATCATTAAACTAAGCGATGGTATATAAATCATATGTGGTTACTATTAGGGTAATTTCAGCCTACTAGAAGTATTTTCTATGCCAAATATAGCCCATAATAAGCTCACCGTTCCCCCAGCTGGGGTCTTGTTTCCAAAGCTGTTGCACATATTATGGATGTAGGCCATTGACGGCGCTAACGAAAGGATGCCAAGGGGATATGTTTGGTTTGGCAGGAGGCTCCAGTGAAAGCATTCAACTGCTTCTCACCTCGTGTTCCTTCAATGTTCTTGCAGAATAAATAAATAGATCCCCGTAAACAGATCGTCCCTTTTACGCCTTAAGCTAAATATTGCGGTGACTCCCTTTGCGTTGGTCTTGATGAAGAAATAACTTCATAACTGCATAAAACTGTATTCGGCTCCCAAGTTCCCTATGCATCAACTTATATAGAATAGATGACCCTGCAATTTATGCTCCAAAGTTTTTGGTTTTCTCCATGGGTTATGTAGCTGCATTGAGACTAGACGTGAAAATCCCCATCAGGCCAGTGTAATAGATTCACCATGTGTACTCTTAACAGGACATTTTCCTGCAGATAGGTGCAATAAAGCATTCATTATTTCCAAGAACAAAGCACATTTAACCCATGTAAGCCCTACATTGGGGCATGTTGTCACAAAAGCAGCCTGCAGTTTATTGACACTCATATTTTCCACAAGTAGGCTAGGTTTTTATTATTATTTCAAATGTAATAAATACTTTGCATTTCAGATCAACTTAAGCAATGAAACAATTAGTAACGCAAACGGCAGCGTGACGTGTGACAACTAGCCCCGGTCTGTCCCATACAGTACGTGCCTTACGTGAACTTTGAATGGACGCATGGTTGCTGTAGTGTCGGTGACTGTGATTGGTCAACACCTGCTCACCTCCTTCATCCAAACTGACAAGAGTTGGAGGAAACACGGGCAGCATCCATTCGCCTGATCTCACTGCGGATCTCTCTCTTCGCTGCATACACAACACGGTCTCTCTCTGGTCATTGCAGAGTGATCAAACGCATCACAGCGTCATCATCATCGCGAGAAATGCGTGTTAAATGTGCCATCGTAGCGTTTTTATTCATGTTAGCGGTGCGGCAGATAGACGCGAGTGATTCAAGCAACGCTCATGAGAGCTCACTGGAGAGATCAGTGAATATTCAGAAGAGAAGATTGTCTCTGCAAAACACAGGTAAAACATTCATCTACACGTTTCTGTGACTTATTTAACTTTTATATGGTCTTTCATTGAACTTCTGTGGAGGAAGATGAATGAGGCTGAGGCGCGTGTGTCTTAATGGGCGAATTTATGTGTGGATTTATGGACTGTTTTCAATTTAAACCTTTCAATTTTTTTTAAACTTCCATTTCTATTGTGCTTTTCACAACTTCGCATTGTTGCATCCTTTAAAAGAAAGTAAGAAATAAGAAACACATATAGAGATAATGAAATAGAAAATTAGAAAAAAAATCAAATTATAAAGTAGAGACTGATTCATTCATCTAAATAAAAATATTTTTAATTTACATATTTGGTTTTGAAAATAGGTATTGATTAAGATTGTTTAATATAATAATTTTATTTTGTATTTAAAAAAAAAACACACGTTCGAAACGTTAAATCCAGAGTCATATAAAGAGAGAGTTACGAAACGCTTTGATCTCGCCGCCGCGCGGTCACGTGATTCATGTAACGTTCTACAGTTCCTAACCAAGCAGGGCTGTCAATCTGTTTGCATAGGTTTTCAGCTATTTTAGGTAAATATTAGCTTGTAATGTAAATTGATCACTATACTTACTATGTTTATAACGGTTTTTTTTACTAGGGAGTGATGGAAATACAGTAAATCAGTTAATAAAGATAAACAGTGAATGGTGACTCAAAGATAACTGTGGTTATCTATACCAACTACAGCAACACAGTTTATCTTTTATTTTTATAGCAAAAATATGGCTATATAAATGGCTATCAATCTGCTAAAAACATAATTCCTACACTTTTACTATATTAAAATCACAAAATAGATCGCCAACGCGGTTATTTGTAACAGTGAAACATAACAGAAACACACTAAATTCATATTTAATTGTACTTATAGTACTACACATTAAATGTTAATATAATTATACATGATTTTCGAGGATACGTCACTCGTATTACTTACCAAACACAATGAAACACATAGCAGCATTGTGAAGCAGTGTGACTTTCTTATAAGGCATTTAGCTTGTAGCTGTTGCCCCTATAGTGTTACTCGTAATATATAAAAAAAAAGAAGTATAAAGTAGATGGCCACCAGTAATAAAATATTAAACCATTAAATCTATATTATTCACACATTATACACAACTCATTAAAATAAAAAAAAATTCTAGTTATTATTAACGATAATCATTACCTACAGTAGAGTTTATAAAATATCACTGTTGACTATATTCATAAAATGTCTGAAAATGTCAAGAGAAACCGTAATTTCATCGATTTACCAGCAGGTGTCATTGAAATGAATGGGCTTCAGTGCTGCGTTTGTAACTATGCGTCACTACATGACACGCTGTTACTTCCGCATTCCATTCTTACAATGGACGTCTATGTGAGTGTCGTAACTCTATTATTATACGACTCTGGTTAAATCTAGCGTCGATAAAACAACTGGGTGATGACGTCACGCTCAAAACACAACTTTACGCGCCAAACGTAATATTTCGCAAGTTTTACATCGCTAACAGTTGCTTAATCTTCTAACATTATATATTATAATGTTCACTGTATCGTTTACATTTTAATACATATGCATGAAATGTTGCACCATACATAATTACAAGTTACTCCACGTGTTATTCAGTGTGGATACATTTGAGCATTTACACATGTATTCTCAGAGGGGCAACTTTTCGATCTCTCAGATGAAGCCAATACGGAAGTGACTTAAACTGCAATTCATCGACGGGCCGCTAGAGGCTGGCTCCAAAAGGAATCACATAGACCCCCATGTTAAAAGGGACATTTCACAAAACTTTTTTTAAGATGCAAAATAAATCTTTGGCATCCCCAGAGAATGTATGTGAAGTTTTAGCTCAAAATATCATATAGATAATTTATTATAGCATGTGTAAATTGCCAATTTGTTTGTGTGAGCAAAAATGCGCTCTTTTTGGGTGTCCTTTAAAATGCAAATGAGCTGATCTCTGCACTAAATGGCAGTGACGTGGTTGGATATTGCAGATTAAGGGGCGGTATTATCCCCTTCTGACATCACAAGGGGAGCCAAATTTCAATTACCTATTTTTTTACATGCTTGGAGAGAATGGTTTACCAAAACTAAGAGACTGGGTTGTTCTTTTTCACACTTCGTAGGTTGATAGAAGCACTGGGGACCCAATTATAGCACTTAAACATGGAAAAAGTCAGATTTTCATGATATGTCCCCTTTAAAATGCCCAACATTACAATAGAAAATATTATATTTACAGTTTGGTACAAAAAGTGTTTTTGGTCTAATTTTGCCATTTATGACAACTGTGAGTGTGGTGATTTTTTTTGTAACTCATCCATTTAAATTATATTAAGCCTTAAAGTTCTACGCAATTAAGGGCGTGGCCTCTTGAGTGACTGGTGAACTGCCACTGCTGTCACTAGAATTGAGCTAGGTAGGCGTTCTTTTAGGAACCAGCCACCTCCGCTTCATCCACGTCCCACCTTTTTACCCATTTTCGGTTATCCACGAGTGACGTGTGGCCGCGACGGCCTACAGTCTCAGGAGGTTTCGTGATATAGTCACGTCATTTTTGATTATTTTTTCGTGATATTATCACAAATTTCCGCGTTTTTCGTGACGTATAACGGATTCCTGTTTTCGTGTGATCATCACGTATTGGTTACTCAACTGCTTTTTCCTGTGTTTAAACCATTGTCGCCTGGCGTTAGGGTTAGAGTTGGGTTTGGGTAGGGATGTCATTTTATGTAAATCTATCCCTAAACCAAAGCGACAATGGTAAGAAAATAGGGCAAAACCGTTGAGTAAACAATACGTGATAATTACACGAAAACAGGAATTAGTTATACAATCACGAAAAAACGCGAAAATTCATGATAATATCACGGAAAAAGAATAAAAAAATTATGTGACTATACAATGAAATTTCATGAGACTGGGCTGTGACGGCAGGCACCGCCTACTATTGGCTTTAAAAAAAGCTCTTCACAAACCTATAGGTGACATCACATATTTTGTATTCTTTTTGTATGACTCTTTACAACTCCGGACCGGAGCTGCCGAGTTAGACACGGATCCGGCCTGGAGTCGTCTGCTGTCTGGGTAAAGATTTTTTACGAACCTAAGATTTTCTCTTCATCTCCAGCAGAAATACAGCATTGTTTGGTGAATGCCGGTGATGTGGGTTGTGGGATGTTCGAGTGCTTTAACAACAACTCCTGCGAGATCCGTGGACTTCATGACATCTGCATGACGTTCCTCCACAATGCAGGCAAATTTGACTCTCAGGTTAGATCCTTACTGATCAATCACTCATGAAGGAAAATACATGTTTACAATACTGTATATTTAGAGAATCATAAATAAATATTAATGCATGTCTCAATATTACGCTCTTGTTAATGAGTGCAGGAAATATGCCATAAGACATCATCACCTAAATCAAGTAAATCAATCATTAATTGCATTATGGCTTTTGGTTTTATTATACATCACCGTAGGGAAAATCATTTATCAAAGATGCGCTGAAGTGCATGGCCCACGGACTGCGTCACAAGTTCAGCTGCGTCAGCCGCAAGTGTCCGGACGTAAAACAGATGGTATTTCAGCTTCAGCGCGAATGTTACGTCAAGCACAACCTTTGCTCGGCCGTGAGGGAGAACGTCAATGTCATGGTAGAGATGATCCACTTCAAAGACCTGTTTCCTAGAGGGTGAGTAGTTAAAGACATGAAACAAATTGTTTTTTTTACAAGATTGATCCTCATACTTTTACTTGCCACTAAAGGCCCCATGTGGAGTTGGTGAACATCCTGTTGGGCTGTGGTGAGGAGGTGCGTGTCGCCATTGGCCGCCGAATACGAACTCAGTGCGAGCAGAACTGGGGAGCTCTGTGCGGGAGTCTGAGTATATGTGCCCTCGAAAAGGTAGAGCACCATGCCAGTTCCACCCTTGCACCCGCCGCCACCACCCCATTGGGGCACAACACAACTCCACCGGGACCTAACGCCAATTCCCTCCCATCTCCGGCAAGGGTTCTTCCTGAGGCTGATGGGGAATCGGTTTGGGCGCTTACAGGAGAAGATACAGATGAACATCACAGTCAGTTCTCAGGTCCTCACACACAAGACAACATCTCTGATGGTGATAAACAGCTGAAGAGATTTTTAAATGCCACCAAAAGGAGGTGAATAGAGAGGGGGCGACGGTGCCTTTAGCCCACACATATAAAAGGCTTGTTTGATGGTCGAATCTCTGTCTCTGCTTCACTTAAGGACATACAGTATATGCTGCAGTCTTCTGTGACAACAGACTTGTTATGGTTTTGCCACACGAGGTTTTCGTTTGTTTTGTAGGTCATTTTGTGCAAACATAGACGGTACAACAATATTTGACAGCAGGAGTCCCAAAATGTTGCAATATGTTTCACCCTTTGTAGATGTATTTGTAGATTGTGTACAAAGTGCATTCCTAAGACTGCTGACATTTGAGTCTGTCAGGCTATGATTCAAAATAACATTATAGGTTTTTGCGATGACATCATTCCATATGCTTATTTGTTTGTGCTGAAAGACTATTTGGATGAATCTCACGTAAACATATTCACATTTAACCCCAAAATCAACACAATAGACTGTATATAGTGCTTTGTGACATTTTATTAGAATAAGTGTACTTACTTTCAAATTGTCATCACTGCCATAATGCAGCTTGATTTGTTTTCTTGTGAGGTAAATTAATGGTGATTCTTATTACTGTGATCATTTCAACATTATGGTATTGACAATGTGAGAGGAAGATGTGCTAAAACTTAAAAAATAATATCCCTATGTACAATATTGACCCTAAAATGGCCGTCTTCCTTTAGATTTTGGGGTAAAATATGACCAAACGTGTTATTATTATTTGCTTTCACTGGATTTGGCTCTATAAAGCACAGAAGAGGTACATCAGGATATATAAGCTCTTATATGCCACGTTTCATACAGCAGAGCTATATGCCTCTACAGCAATGCTGTTATGAATGCAGTGTGACATATAATGTAATATCATGTTTTTGCATGGACAGTTTTCATACATGATATGAAAAATAAACCAATGCCTTCCTAGATAGAGTACAGTCAAATACACAAACATTTTAAACATAATATAATATGCAGAGCAATGATTTTGGACCTACCTCATCTCTTTTAACCTGCACATATGCTGTGGAATATATTGCATAACAAAATGTGTCCCGTATTTTCGTACCCACTCCCCTCTGCAGTATGTGTCTTGATATTTTCTTTTTTATTTAAATTAATTTTTCTGAAGTTATGCATGAAATTTATTTTGTTGACTTTTATTTTGAAGTCAGGTTTATTACAGCCACTATACAGTGCTGTTACGTTGTGCTATTTATTTTATTTTTTATTTTTCGGTAACATTTTTTATTTTACTTTGGATCTGTAACAAATTCAATTATATTCACAGAAATTAAACTTTTTCCATAATGAAACTTCAGTTATTTAGTTGTTTTGATTTTGCAGAGTTCAAACATATTTACTCCTACTAACTTTTATGAAGTAAATTGTTAGAAAACAAAGTGATATTACCTCCATTTAATTCGGTTTAATTTTATTTTGTATTGCGCTTTTGCAACTTTGCATTGTTGCAAAGCATGCTTTAAGAAAATATTTATTACAGAAAATAAAATAGGAAAATGATAAAATACACAGAATAGCCTATTAGATAATAACTCTCAAGCGTATTTTAAAAAATATTTATTCATTAAGATACAAAGTCAACTGGGCGATGACGTTACGCTCACAACTCAACTTTTCCCGCCAAACTGAACAGGTAAGAACATTTCGCAAGTTTTTGGAATGCTGACTTTTATTTTGAAGTCAGAACAATTTACATAAAAACTTGCGCTTATTATGATAAATACTTATTTTTTCATTTTGCTTTGATTTACTGTTATTTTACTGTATTTTTATCTGTAACAAATTGAAGTGTAATCACAGAAATTAATGTCCATAATAAATGAACTTTTATATTCAGTTATTTTGGGTCTTTTGTGTTGTTCAAACATAGCATTCACTTCTACTAACTGTTATCAACATCTAAAGTGCTAAAAAATAAAATGACATCACCTGATGCTCGAGTATGTATCTTTAGTCCTTAGAAACCAAGACCACAGTGTTTGTTTTGTGCTGTGCATCTACAGACTAAATAATACATGGCTGTCACATCAAAGTAAATGATTAAACTTATTATGAGCAACACAAGCACTGCTGTCATAAATTCAGACGTTTTTATTTCATTCCTGGATGAAAATAAGACATTGTTTTATAAATCTTATAAATTAATAATGCAGATAGAGTGCAGTGCAGTCTATTTCAAGATTAACAAATGTGCAACTATATCAATCAAATGAAATATTGTACAGAGTACTTCCGTTGACATCAATGAAACAAGGACACGAGCTCACTAACACCATCTAGTGGTTAGTTTCACTAATGACTATTCTCAAACTTATTTTTTCTGGAAACATTTAATAGAGAATAGTCACTTCTATTGTCAATGACCATTGTCAGGACTGTTAGAGCTTATTAAACAAGATATCCATTTAATTTACTACATTTAGAAAATTAAGTAATAAGATGTGTTATTATCAGAGTCTTTTGTAAATGCTTCACATTCATAAGGCACAAAATCTCACAGATGCAGATTTAGTGTATGCTTATCCAAAGAACAATATTGATTTCAATTGTACAAAAGATACAAATATGCAAATGAATATCCAAATATAATAAAAAATATATTTTTTTCTGTTCTGGAACTGAAAAACAAGATTTTGTAATTGCACTTTAATATTCTGCCTTCACACCAGTGAATACTAAGTACTTAGTAAATTTGTAATACTAAGTACAGTATATTTTGTCCAACAAACTGACATTGTAAAAATCTTTGACTGACAAAATGGTTATTTTCATCATTATAATTCCTGAATGGAATTAGCAGTCATGGTTATTAATGTGCATCGCTTCTCGCTGACAAGAAAATCCTCTGCTAGTCATTAAAGCCAGGTTTACCTTCAGAATTATGGAGTGAATCTTATATGAAACATTTAAAAGCCTACTGAAAAAAAATTACAGAAAATTTACAGAAAGCTGTGGAAAGTCGAAGCGGGTCCTTTTTCAGCTAAATAAATGGAAAGAGTCTTTTCTTCAAAATGTAGAGAACTGTAGCGATAAACAGAGCGAGTGCTAAAAAGATGAGCAGTTTGTCGGTCAGTTCACGACGATTATATTTCAGAATCAGTTTTCTTCCCAAATGAATGGTTCCCGTCATAGCTTTAAATTCTTCATTCGACTCGTGTACAGTTCTTGAAGACGTTGCTGGAAACAAGCAGATGGAGAAAATAAACAGTTTTTAAACATTTAACACACAAAGTCCACCAATGTTTGATATGTAAACTCATGTTTTACCTGCTACATTAAAAAAAATCTATCTTTCACTCATGTCACCTGTATGCTGTATGTATTGCATCAATATATTGAAGTGAGTAAATATTGACCAAATATCCAAATTCACAGATATAAGACTATATTAAAGGAAAACACCACCGTTTTTCAATATTTTACTATGTTCTTACCTCAGCTTAGATGAATTAATACATACCCATCTTTTTTTAATGCGTGCACTTTTAATCTTTGTACAGCGCTTTGTGAATGTGTTACCATTTAGCCTATAGCCCCATTCATTCCTATGGCTCAAAACAAGTTTTATTTTGCGCCACCATACTTACTCGTGTAACTACTCATGTAACAGTCTTTGGATAGAGAAAGCATGGAGGTGTTTGGTGGCTTCTAAATTCATCCCTGTTTGGATCCTAAGGAATGAATGGGGCTAGGCTAAATGCTTACACATTCATGACACACTGAACAATGACTAAGAGTGCACATATTGAAAAAATATAGATGTGTGTTAATTCATCCAAGTTGAGGTAAGAACATAGTAAAATGTTAAAAATGGTGGTGTTTTCCTTTAAACACTAATGTATGCTCAATTTTCAAGTCTAATTTAACTACATAGCGCTTTTTTACAATGTTGCAGTGTTTTAAAGCAGCTTTATATAAAAGACGAAGAAAAGATAAAACAGTATAATTAAACCGTATGGCTCTTAAGAAATAAATTAAATAAGAGCAGGAGATTTACTTTACATAAAGAATTTGCAACAATATCATGATGATAAGCAGTATTTAAAAAGCATAAAGAAATTATATCAACATCCCAGCACCACACACCTAAAAAACGGAAATAGGGCTGCACGATTCGGAGAAAAAATCTAATTGCGATTTTTCTGATCAAAATTGCGATTCGCGATTTAAAGTGCGATTCATTAGTATATAATAAAAGAGGTACATCCAGGTTTGTTGCACCAAAGAAAGATGCTGTGCTACTGTTTATTTAAAACCTCTTAAACATTGTACCAAGTTGTCTGCAGGACTTTGCTATTCTGCAGACAAACTTTTTTTTTAATCTAAGAACATAAAAAAAAATACAATTTAATTTTTTTTTTTGAAAGTTTTATTTAAAATAACATATAGGCCAATGTATTTTGGCTGTCACTACAACAATGCATCTGACAAGCAAATGTTTAGTTTTTCTTTTAATCATAAGACTATACTCATCTTGTTTTACTTTTCAGGCATCTGTAATAAATGTAAATATATTAGTTATTAGAATCTATGATTTAACATAAGCAAAAAATACAAATAAAACACTGCACAGTCCTCACTGTAGGATTTTAAAAGTGGAGCTGCAGAAGCTTGTTCAGTTAAGAGTAAGGAGTGATTTTAATTTTTGGTGTGTAATAAACATTTCTGACACAGAAAGCACCAGGTTACTGTCACTTTAAGACACAAGACAGCTAAACTGCTCTGCTTCAATATAGCCTACTGATAAACATCCAGCTGTTTATGTTCACTTAGACAAGAAAGAAAACTTAAGTTTAGTGATCACGCGTGTGCTGACTGCTCTCTGTGTGCGCGCATCATGAACCCTCATGCCTGTAAATATTCAAAGCGGTGCAGATGTGCGCGTGCAAGAAAGTATAATGTACCTGTTTCGTCTGCTGTGTTCCGGGCTTTAATGAAACCTGCTTATAGTCTGATGAGGCGTTTGTCATTGTTTGCGATGCATGACGAGAAACGGACGTATATACACCTTTCTTTAAGTCCAACATTACACAAAAGGGAAATGTTTTCGCGCATTTCTGTCCTTTCATTTGCCGGTTAATGAGTTATAATGCGTTTTTAAAATGACTGAATCCAAAATCTGCCAACTTCATGACATTCCGCGTTGTGCAGTTAATTCCATTTGTATGCATTTCGCGATTCTGTCCGTGTTTTCCGCATCGCGGAAATCATATGGCCGTACACTTTGTTGAGGAGTTGAACTGCTGCTCGCGCTCATGTTTTCCAAATGGTGTGATGACGTGTAGTCAGCACCTCAGTGTTCATGCACTCTATTGGTCTAAACTGCATCAAACGTAAAATGCGCATGAAGCGAACTGTCGGAAACTGCGTACTAGATGATTGTTATATTTAATAGTTTTGAATCGAAATAATCGCATTTCTTGCGATTCGAAAATCGCATCCATTCACATCGCGATTTCGGTTTAAAAACGATTAATCGTGCAGCCCTAAACGGAAACAGTAATATCTTTAAGATTGTAGTGAGACCATTATAATAAATGCTATATTAATGGATCTACAAAACCCTAAGCCAAGCTAATGTGATTAAAACTAAGCATGGAGGAAAAAAGCCTTATGAGAAACCAGGCTTTGCCCTGGAGGTGAAGTTCTCTATGGCATGATACAGCTGCACCCCATAACTTTTTGGTTAAAATGGAAGCTTATATTAAAGATTATTACATTTAATCTTTAAATCCAGAAAGTATCCCTTGCTATATAATGTAAGAGTCCCATGATTTTACCCAAAGTGGTGATGGTCTCCTCGCTTTGATGCACCTGTTGTGCCATCATACGGCTGATGCTCATCAAATTCTCTGTGATGTCACTGGAAGTCTGCACCATACCCTCTTTAGTGGCCTTCCTAAATTTGACGAAACACAATAAATGTTGTAAATAAAGCTAAAAGAATAACATTTCACATTTGATCCAAGCAAGAAAGTAAGTTGCATGAATTGTGGGTAAACTGTTTAGGAAGAGCTGCATTGGTCAAATGTGCTTCAACCTTTGCAGTGATCTGACAGCAGCTATAAAGCTTTTAAATGTACCTTTGCCTCACAGAATTTCCCCCATCAAGAAGTTCATCTTTCTCCAGGTTATCAATGGCCAGTTTGCTGGCCAGATTTGCCTTTCTCCATGCCATCTGATTACTAAAAACACAAAGACAGGAAATAGTTTATTAAAGAATGACATTCAACTAATCCTATTAAAAATAACTAGACATAACAAACACCACACATTTAGGTTTCTCTAACCTTAACATTTGCTTACGATGGCCTTCAGTTTCACTCAAGATGCTTTGCTTGTCAGTCTCCCGATCTTGTTCTTTAGCCATCTGTTCCATGTCCTATCAAGACAAATGCTTCATTTCATTTCAACACATCTCACTGTGAAGATATCAAATGTATTTTGTCTATGCATTATTTGCTTTGAAGTTAAGTGTTTGTTTAAATGTAAAACAACAAGCACCAGTATTTGTTGATTGTGATTGATAGCTCACCAACAAATAATTAAAATATAATACATAAACAGAAATATATAAGTAAATGAACATTACATAAATCAAAACGATATCAAACATCTACCAGCTCTGCTCAATATGGTAAAAAAAATCTTTTTTTCCCAAGCTGAGATCCCCAGAAAAATTCAAAAAATAAATGACAAAGTCAATTATTTAAGTTTATAAGCAATTTGCTGTCTTTATAATATCACCATACCTATTTACCCAAAATGTTTCTTTATACGTAACATATTTAGTAAAGTGGTCACTCACTGGGGGGTCAATACATTTTTTATTCTACTGTACATTTTACTACATAAATTTAAACTAATGACATATTCCATTATTATATCTGGATTGATATGTTTAAAGGGGCCATGGCATGAAAATCTGACTTTTTCCATGTTTAAGTGCTATGATTGGGTCCCCAGTGCTTCTATCAACCTAGAAAATGTGAAAAAGATGAATCCAATAACTTAGTTTTGGTAAACCATTCTCTACAAGCACATTAAAAAATAGGTCGTTGAAATGTGGCTCTCCTTATGATGTCATAAGGAGCTCTTATTATAATAATACCGCCCCTTAATCTGCACTATCCAACCACAGCACTGCCATTTAGTACAGAGAAAAGCACAATTGAGTTTTAATTGCAACAAACCACCATCATTGTGATCAGTGTTTGAATTTTATCAGCTCATTTGCATTTTAATGGACACACCCAAAACGACAAATTTTTGCACACACCTACAAAGTGGCAATTTTAACATATTATAATAAAATATTTATATGGTATTTTGAGCTAAAACTTTACATATGTGCTCTGGTGACACCACATATTTATTTGACATCTTAAAAAAGTCTTGTGCCATGGCCCCTTTAAATCAAATGAGTTTTAAAGCCTCACCTGTATTCTCTGTCTTAACAGACTGAATTTTTCCTTTACTGTAGAGTTGAGCTGCGTCACTACCGCCTGTGGCCCGCAGCTCTCTCTGATATCCTGACAGACACCAATATCAGCGAAACATTACACACTTTTACAAACAACAACGTCAGTGTTTACATACATTTAGACTGTGTGAAGTTAACATAGTCATATAAACACGATGCCGCGTTGGTTTTCAAAATTATTTACACCAGGAACCCCATAAACTTTAAGCCTAAAAACGTGTTGATATGAAAAATAAAGTCTACCTGAATAAGAGCTTTGATTTCCAGGTCGTATTTGATGATTTCTTGGCCACATATTCGGACATGAACATCAGAGGAAGACGCCATGTTTGTTGTTATACGGAAAACCAGAAGGTCCAAACTTAAGCGCTTTTTCATAACGCGTTTCTGTCGGAGGAAGGACTGCAAGCAGCTTGAAATATTAAATCATCTATTTTATTGAATTACTGCAATCCTGACATTTATACACATAATTTGATTTGGGTTAGGAAAGTGTTAGGAATTGGCATTTAACTTTAATGGCGCAATATGTTTAAATGTTTAAATGTGTTCACATATATATAATTGTGCAATTTTGTATTATAATGCAATAAATAACTGTAATAAATTGTATCATAAATTTTACCACATAAGAAATATTGTTTATCCATCTATCAGGGCTGTTTTCAAACTTTATGATGCCAAGGAACCAAATGCAATAAAACAAACACATAGAAAATATATATAGAAATGTATATATTTTATATATAACGAATATATAGGCTTAATGGCTATACTAAAGGTTGGATGTATAACGAGATTTAGTTTTAATATAGGGCTACTGCAACAACTTTGACATTAAATCTTAATTTTATAGCAGCTTTACAAGAAATCCTGTCTTATAAACCCAAATAAAAGGATTGTAATAAGAAAAACACACCAGAAAAATACAAAGAAAATATACATGATTCTGAAATGTATGTAATGAGAGATAAACATCTAATAAACACATTTTACAATTTCTCTTTCACTTTTTTCTCAGAAATCTTCTGGGGATCCCCAAAACCTTCTGGAGACCCCCTGGGGTCCCCGGACCAGTTTAAAACCCCCTGTTTAAATAATGATATTTATTAGAAAATTCTTTAATCACAGACATTTGGAAGATCACAATACCATAAAAATAATGTTTTTTGTTTGTTTGTTTTTTAAGTTTCCATTCATTAACTAACATTAATCAGCAATGAGCAATATGTATTTTACAACGTTTATAAATCATTTAATTCAATATAATTCAATTAAATTTGTTCATTGTGCATTAACTAATGTTATGTTAATGGATCCTTTTCAATAAATGTTGAAATTAACATAATAAAAAATAAGAATATATTTTGCTGTAGAAATATTGTTCATTTCATGTTAACTACTTATCTAATGTTAACAAACAGAGCGTTAATGTTAACTGTTATTAAAGTTGTTTATTTATAACCCTGTCTGTAAAATTCAGGCTCATAGTCTAATGATGAGATCTGGAGCATCAAAGTTTGATTTCACATTCATTTCAATCTTTGACATGACCTTATTACTTAGTCAATATTAAAGATATCAAGGTTATATTTTGTTTACATTATCAAGGAAGATTTTATGGTAATTCACACATAAATAACTTTAGCTGGATTTTCACAGGCAGGTTAACATTTTACACATTTGCTGGTTTGGACCCATAAATTATAAGAGAGCATGTTGTTATCATTGAAACAGTACTGTGACGATAACCACAACCCCACGGGACACTGACAGAAAAGTCTGTGAAAGTTTATCATTTCATATTAACCGAGAAATGCAAGACTGCTGCCAGAAGTGAAAGGCATCCAAGAGCAGAGTGAG
This sequence comes from Misgurnus anguillicaudatus, assembly GCF_027580225.2. NCBI lineage: Eukaryota > Metazoa > Chordata > Actinopteri > Cypriniformes > Cobitidae > Misgurnus > Misgurnus anguillicaudatus. The sequence goes on from NC_073345.2 coordinate 15,237,299, forward strand.
GAAGAGAGAAAGAATTGGAGGAAGAGAGTAAAGAAAAACAGATTGAGGGAGTTGGGTGATCAGGCCAGTCATACCAAAAATATATTTACGAAACCTGTGAATAAAACCTACAACCTACGCAAACTGAATTATTAAGTCAAAGATTTCATAGACAACATCTGATATTTCTAATGCATTACTGTAGGAAGTAGGGTAAAGTTAAGTGTGCCTTACTAAATTTTAATATCACCTTTAACACATTAAATTAGGGATGCACTGATACATCATTTCTGTGCTGATACCGATATTCGATTCGGTTCAATGACAACTACCAATATCAATAGATGGGTGATTCTCACGAAACCATTGAAACACCACGGCACTAATGATTTTAGCTTTAAAATGTGTAATATAGTAACATTAAAAAGCATCAGAATTAACACAATACTGTGTTCTACCTTGCACAATGTGTGATTTCAACATAAGAATTTATAATTGTACATTTTATCTCATTTTCTGCTGAAATTCTCATTACCGCAATGTGTCCAGCTGTGTTTGAACATGCGTTATGTTGTAATTTAATCAAATTAACACAAAAATATTAAGAAAAAAATAAATTGATGTTTTGCTAGACTACTTTAGATGACAGAAAAAATATTTACTGACCATTCATGTATAAAAATAATGAAGAAAAATAGGAAAATGATGTGTCCATGCCTGATGTTCTCATCCTCCGCAACACTTTTTGAGAACAGTTTAAGCACACATACAGAATTTTAATAAAGTTTGATTTTGAGTGACCAAGCACATGGACCAGTTACTTCAAGATGGCTACCAGGTAAGATCATTTTTTTACAGTTAATTTGAAATATTGTCTTGTCAGAATGCTTACACGACATTTTGATTATCATTACCGCAACAGGTGCTTATTAAATGTTAATTTAATTAATAGAAGCATAATACTTCGATTTTAAATGCATGTGCAGAATCTCCAAATTATGTTTTTTCAGGTTTGTCATGTCATTTTGAAAATATGTCAGTGTTGATGTTTTCTGACTGTTGCGGTAATGAGATTTTTTAGGACTAATTTTTTAAATTATGTTACAAAAAGTGTTAAATGATAAGTAAAAGTTTTTAAATTAATGTTCCCATTTACTCCAGACTTGTTTTTCAATGTCTGGTGGGAAAAAAAGTAAGTTAAGCAATTTTTAAATTTTCATGCTTGACATTTTTAAAACCAAGTTTTCGTGAGAATCACCCAGATATCGACAGTTTTGCTTTTTACTCCTTGTTTCAAAAGAATTATGTTATGAAATCCTAGAAGTGCAAATCTGTTGTCATTGTGACCCAATTCAAAATAAGCACATATGATAATTTCGATGCATTTTTTTTACTCCTCCTGATTGCCAGGATATAATCTGCCCTGCTCTACAGACCTTTTTTTAACAATCAAATGATGTCCAATACTAGAAAAAAAATTAAATTTTATAGGTAGATATATCGGGGCATCCCTATACATTAAATGGACTGAAACATTAAAAAGCTCTCATGGAAACACGTGACAGCTGAAGTGCTGCAGTTTCTAGTTTATTTCTGATAGTAAAATCAATAACAGAATTAGACTATCATGGTTACAAGCAGAATTGTGGTACCAACTCCGGGCTGATACAATGCAGTGACATAATAAAGGATAATACAAAAATCCAAATCAAATAATAAGAGGCACAAGAACAGAAACAGACACGTTTTGAAGATTAATCACAACTGCTTTTACGCCTAACTTCACATCTGTACACTAACAGAGCTCGAGCTGTTCTCCAACTAGTTGTGCCGAAAACAAAAGTGAAAGTAAATGTCAAAACCCAGCACAACACTGAAACATAAATAGAACCACTGTCAAGATATTGTATTTGAACAGGCATATATGTGAACTACAAATATAGACATTGCTAATAGAATCAAGTAACTGTTAGTTTCAGTAGGATACACTTCTGCAGAGTTTCGCTTAAAAATATCACCAAGAGACCTATGGACAGAGCAATTAGCAATGAAACACAGCCTTCCTTCTGTGACTAGGAAAGAAAAATAAAGGAGGAGAGAATTTACACACCTGGGGGATACGAACACAATACTAGCTACTGAAGGATCCCATGCTAAGTTATCAAGTAGAATACCATACAACATCAGAAGCACAAGTTCACCTATTGTGTTTTTTTCCTTTTTCTTAAATGGATGACAATTCCGTCAATCGTTATAAATTGAATGTTGTATGGATTTTTGAAACACAAAGCAAACAAAAAAAAAAATAAAAGAAAGAAAAAATTTGGTGGCCTCGGTTAGGTTTTCGCTTCCAATCTCCAAGGTCAATTTCGTCATTTAAATGTAAAAATTTGGCAAAGTTGTACGGGGATGCAAATTGCAGCGCAATCACAAGTGTACGGTTTGACAGACACAAGGGTCATCGTCGTCTAGATTTCTTTTGGTTTTTAAGGTAGCTTTCGAGTGTTTCCGGTGCACGTCAGTGCAAAGAGATCTGGGCCCAACAGTCCAAGTGACCCTACTAGCTTCTCCACGTCTTCCTCAACATATAAAACAAACAAACAAAGTAAGCTATCACCGCTACATTTGCGTGCCCCTTTTCCCACCCGACCACTGGTTCGGTCCAAGTCCACTATGAGTGCCCGACAAGGGCCAGGTCTTGGCACAGGTGTTGCAGTGGCTTGAGCAGATGTCATAAGAGCAACCTTTTGGAACGGTTCCTAGGGTAAGATCGGGGAAGGGGAGAGGAGTTCGTGAACCTGACGACAGGTGCCAAGTCACAGCTCTCATGTCACTGAGGGTGTTCAAGTACATATTTTGAATTAATTCAGCACCATGGGTGGCGAGACAGGACTCCTACCCAATGTCCAAAGTTTGTTTTTGAACCCAATAAAACAAAGATCTCCTTCTCTTCTCCATGCAGCAGAAACCAAAGAAGACTTTTCTCTGAGGGAGTGAACGAGTGCAAGAAGAGCATCCCCATTCCAACTGGAACATCTGCGAGTGGTTTCCCAGTCCGCCGAGACTTCCCGCCCGCCACGATGCAATCCCGTCACACACAGGAACAATCCTGGCTGAACAATGCGCACCTTTATTTGTGTCGTTTACGTGTTCTTGGAAAACCTTGATTTTGTTCATTGGAGAACAACTGTTGAAGGCCATTTCTGTTCGATGGTGAGTGACTCTGCTCCGTGAAAAGTCATAGCCAGCGATCCGAGGAACAGTAAATCCAGAATAATCGGGAGGCACAATAATCTTGAGCGTTGGTGAGGGGACACAATGTTGACAAGGTTTGACATCGTCTTTGCAAAGCTCCGCTCCGTGGGCTTTTGTAGAGACTCGCGAGCCATCGCATCAGGTTTCAAATAAAACATACAAAATGTTATAATGGAACAAACTTCTTTTACCAAATAAGGAAACATTTCTAAAGTACAGGAAATGGCAAGAAAAAAAGCAATTCAAATCTACTGTTTTGAGCTTAAATACAAAAGAAATCTCAAGACAAATAAAGACGTGGTTTATATGTGTATGTATATAAATATATACGTATATTGATGATATAAACAGTTCAAAACGAGTCTATGATTGCAGCACTCTTTGGATAGTCTCTCAACCAAAACACATGGGACATAGTCTTTACGTATTGACTTGTTTAGTCATATTGAACTCCATTGAAGGAAGACTACATTCATCTTGTGAATGAAAACTGTATGAGGGCAAAAGCAGCAACAGTTTTCATCTGAAGCAAGCAATAAAATAAAATAAAGAAATTAAGAGAAATTTTGTTTTAATTCTTGGCATATTGGGCAAAAATCTCATCTCATCTCATCTCTGTAAAAAACTTCAATAGATCAAGTTTGGATTTACACATCTGAATAAGGCACCTGATTCTGCAGGCATCATTTTAAAAATAACATTGGAAATTTTGTAAAACCAAGTGCAACGTGGGTCATTTCACCTCGTGGTACTCGCAAACGGTACAGAAAGCTGTAGAGCAATGGACGTGATCTACATAAAAGTATATGTGCCACACCTACCATACTTTTCTCACTTGTGCTCATTGGTTAGAATAAAGACAGCGAGATTTCACTTTTGCCCGTCATTTACATGAACATCAATTTAGCTCAAGGTTAGCATGCACAATAGTCATGCCGTGTATATGCAAACTCCATCAATGGTTTCAAATATCACTAGGAAAGGGAACGAGTGTAGCATACAGACAAAACCGGAGATATGAAATGTAGGAATGCTTTTTTCATTTTCATCTGCTGCTAAACCCTAAATGCAAGCGTGTCAGCTTCTGAAAGTCACCGTATGCATGTGAATCTAGTTTCGAAACAATTACACAAGATACAGAGCAACAAAACATACATGATTCGTAAAGAGGTCCATTAAATGACAGCACAAAGTTTAAATAAACCAAAAACAAAATTACAACATTCAAAAGGGTTAAATACATTGGAAAGAGCGTTTTTATTTAGCAGGCGTATCAAAAGTTCGTAAGATTTCTCAGCTTAGTCATCATCATGTTGTTTACCAACATGTTGTTTACCATCTATAAGAACCACTTTTACAAAGACACTTACAATACTAATCAATCAGATACAATTGTTACAAAAATAAGTGCTGTAAACTAAAGCAACATCCTGTCTTACTACAGAGTAAAACCTGCATAGTGCACCAATAAGAGGAATCTTTCTAAGATATCAAAAACACATCTGTACAAACAGGCATAACTGAAAAGTGTAAATGCTTATTTAATATATATATATATATACTGTAGCCATTTTTGAACGCGAGTTACATGGTGAGATCCGACTGTATTAAATTTGCGGTACATCCCAGACAGCAGACGACTCTGGGCCGGATCCGGCCCGGAGTCGTCTGCTGTCCGAGACAGACAGTGGCGTAAGATCCGTTTATTGATAAACAAGTTGTTGCTTGAGAATTAGGCGTACAGGTATATGCTGAATGTAACAGGGAATGATATTCGATTCTCTATTTTACAATACGATTTAGCAGCTTTACGTCCTAAATTAATTTTTATCGACAATATGCAGACAATAACAAAACAATTAAAGAATGGATTTAATAGCTTACTCTTTGTTTTTTTCAGTACATTTGATGTATTTTGAGAGAAATAGCGTGTCGTGAATTGGGCGACTCGAAATAATAATGCGCACAATCTAGAAAAAAACTTAACTATACTAACCAAACTAAAAGATCACGCAAAATATTCAGAATCACAAAGCTACATTTTTCCCTTTAAAAAAAGAAATATGATGCTAAATGCTGAACTACTGTATGTAAGCAACACAACTAGATGCTATATAAATGGTGAGCTATACAAAGTATATTCAAGATCAACGTGAGATTGTGTTTATTTTTTTTAAAGGCAGGTTACAAAATAGTAATTTCCTATGCTTCTTGTGTCAGATTGCACTAATGTGATAGCAAGCTTATTAAGTCAAGCTATTTAGCAAAAAAAACAACACATTTGTGTATAGATATTTTTTTGTATATCTTTCTATATATAAAACATTAACAGCAAAAAAGAAAGACAGAATAAAATACTGGCTTTAAATATAGCAACCTTCTCCTTAACTGTTTGAATGCCACAGAGTCCCCTGGTTAAAACCCCAAAATTGCACAGCTCACTACCATCATGTTGAATGTGAGAGCAGCAACAAACAATTGCTCCCAATACAGCAGGTCAACGACAAAAGGACAACATGCATTTCCATCCACCTATCCTCATTGCCATTAATTTTTCTTTTCTTTTTTTTTACAAAACAATTGTCAAAATTGTACGCCAATGCCACACGGAAAAAGCTTTGAGCTGTTGATGGCACAAGAAAGGCCGATTTTTGATGCCACAACGCGTGGCTTCGTCGTGTTTTAAGAATGGATGGGTGATCTTACAGACAAAATAATAACAATAACAAACATCTTAGTCCAATTGATTCCCCATGGCAAATGGAACTGCCTTACAGTACAGCGATATTTATATAGTTATATATAGATATACTCTATGTTTTTCTGAGCTACTTACTCAAAATACCTCAGATTTTCCCCGGCAAGTAAAAAATTACCTTTAAAAAAAATCAACGACAACAATACCCATCTCTGGTCAAAGAGAAGGTGTCAACACTGTACATCGACCTGAAGAAAAATCCAAAGCAGTATTTTTCCATAGGAAATGTCTACTAAAGGCAAATGAAGATTGTGACGTCCACGCTAGTCGATGAGACGCAGACGAACGTCCGTCCTTACTCATACTCTCTCTCTCTCTCTCTGTCACACTGCCCTGGTCAGGATGGTAAAAAGTCAAGTACGCACCGCAGCATTCAAACGAGGTCTTTATAGCAGCAAATGGAAGGGGGAAAGATTTTTTTTGTTTGTTTTTGTTTTGTTTAGACAAAGTGCTTTTGCTTTCTTACATGTAATATAGAACGTACGATATTTAAAGATATACGGTATATACTATGTATTTAGAATAAATCTAAATTTATTTCTATGTACAAAAAACGCAAAATAACTGAAATAACGACACGAAATGGACGGTATATAGAAGCTTTAATATAAGCAAATAAAGAAAAATATCTCTTTACAAAACTCTTAGTTTAGAATTTAAAGGAAAAATATTCTCCCTTCTTTTGATAAAAAATAATATCGGCGCAACAAACTTCTCATCGGAAATAAAGTCACTTTAAATAGGCCTATTAACAAATATAAGTGGAGATTTTCTGACGCAATAAATCTTCAGCAGTTAAGAGATTGTGGTGGTCGATCTCAATAAAACTGTCTGGGTAATTCAAATGAGAAATTGTGTTTTGCATACAGAAATAGCTTATTTTTAGGTGTGTGTGTGTGTGTGCATTGCGAAACTTTCATTACAGTTTAGCACAGACCACCCTATCATTACTGTAATGTGCATGATATATTATTTAAATTGCGAATGTATTTTTTTGTTAAGTGTAAGTAAGCTACATCACAGTAATATTTATATTACGCTTTGAATTGAATAGTTTGCTTTTATATTAAAGTAATGGGGGGTCATATATGTCATTAAAAAATAATTACAATTAAAATGTATTTAATGGTCCTAACAATTTCATTTTTATTTTAAAAAAAAATTATTCTGTGTGAAATATGGCCTGGATATTTTACCTGGTTAAGTAAAACTACTCCTTACAAAAACTTTTTAAATGCCAATGAATCTTTAAACAACTCTGGTTAAAAGAGTAGCATCTGAATTTTCTTTGCAAGGTAATTGTGGGCAACACTGAATGTAAAGATAAAAGCAATCTCTAAAAAAATATATGAAATTTTACTTTTTCGGTTTTCAAGAATATTTAGAGTAAAAATGTCTTATTACTGATGTAATGCCATAACAAACTTTAAACAAGACAAGACTTGAATGAATCATTAAATTTACAAAATCAAATTAGTATATTAAATCTTTTGGTTTTTTCACTTCATATGGTCAAAAATAGAGTATGCAAAAAAACTTAGCGTAGGGAAACTATACTACTATACTAACTGATGTGTTACAAATGCTTCAACAAAAGAGAACAGTACAAACGTCTATGAGGATGCAAATGAATGCTTCTTTCTTTAGAGAATTGGACCCAAACATATTTCACAGTTCATTAGAAATCCCTGACCCTACCATTTTTTTCCTACATTCAAGACGGTGTCAGGTAAGCTGTGCAAAACCTTACTTAGACTGGCTAAGTGCCATTTTAAGTTGCATGTGTCTTTGGTACAAAAACAAAACAATCAAAATATAGTGTGCAAATATCATTTTTGTATCTTATACGTGTATGTTTCTTATATTACGACACCGCCCACCCCCCCACCCCCATCTTGAAGTACCAAAAGTTAATTTGTCAGAGCCATCTTATGATACAAAGCACAGACTCTGTGGCATATATCAATATTGTCCATGTTCCTATGTACATTCAGAGTATCTTTGAAGAGCTGAATTACATTACAAACCCCAGGCAAGACCTTCGCCCGACTCGACTATACGTGCTTCCTGCAAAATGGTCCATTTGCCCTCGTCTGAGTTTTATTTCGCTCCGCAATTACAAGGCACAATGAGTCTTACTTTTATAAAGTACAAATATAAACAAAACCCCATATGGGAATCAGATTTTTTTTAAGCCCCATCACTGAGAATTTGCGAAAAACAACATCAAGGGCGATTTGACATGAGGGCACTTCGACCAAAGTGTATAAAGGAACAGATTTCCGATGGTGGATAATCATCGTTCTGCTTATTTACAAGGTGGGATTGAACTCACCATCTGCTCAAGAGTCAAAGAAAAGAAAGATTAACACTTTCTCTTGTTCTCTCCAACCTGAGACGATCTGTGGAAAATACTGATTTCCTCACATTCGACTCCTTGTCCTATATACACACCGAACATCTGTAACTTTGAGCAACTTTCGGCTAAGCATTGGTATTGCATGACTTTGCATTCCTCTAGTTAACGCGTAGTTAACTAGAACCCTCGAAATCCCTCAAAATACAACATCAGAAAAACCAAAGTCTACCAGTAATCCCACCTAAACGCTTCTGTTCACGGCTGAGAGATTAGCGAGTGTAAAAAGTAGGCCTAGCTAGAATGAAAACGTACATGCCGTGTTCAAAAGCTCTTAAAGTCTGCACCTTTTTGACCACTAAATCAAAGGAACGAATGCCTTTCGAAACTCTTGAATGGGCATTTAAATGATTTAGCTGGACGCAAGAGGAAAATGGCTACAGCAAAAACTGGTGCTCAACTTTTTGCTATTTTCTCTCTCTCTCTCGTTTGTAGGAGGTATGTCGTATATTGGCTTTTACATCTGACACATGGCGGCCTGTTGATGGTGATCAATACCAGCCACATGCACACATGGTAGGAAACAGACTACTGAGTGCAAAGGTTAACTACTTGGTTCATCTCCATTGGTGCGCAGGAGGTGAATATATACATACATATGCACAGACAGTAGGGTGTCGTATGCACATATTCACTATAAGAGGGTGCGCTTCAAAGTGAAATGGGCATGCAGAGTGTCGGGCCGTTACAGTGTGGGACAAGAATGGCGCGCGGATGGCTTCCAGGCTCGTGTGTGCTTCCAGGTGCCTGCCCAGGATGGAGTTACACCTTCGAGGTGGGCACGCGCAATCCTACCAGCCCTCCGGTCGGATCCCCTTTGCCGGTGTTCTCCAGAATCTGATTCACAAAGTCTGATGTCTGGCTGGCCACTGGTGGCTGCACTGCATGAACAAAAAACAAACAAAGACATTTTTTATTTTTCAATATTATGTTCTTTTTGGTGATTCTTTGTTAAAGGAATAATTCAACCCAAAATAAAAATTAGCTCATATTTTACTCACCCTCAACCCATCTTATGTATACATGACTTTCTTTTTAACAACGTAAACAAACAAAAATAAATATATACGCTATCATCCACAGTTGCACACATATCCGAACCAACATCTGGGTGACAGATACTATATTATCCGCATCGACACAAAAAAATCTTTACTTTTTTGGGTATTAAAATTTAATTGCGAAATGCATATAGCTGTATGTGCATTTGCGATATTTCGACAATTTCTGTATATTGCGCGACCCCAATATAAATGTTTCCTTACAAAAGCCCATCGCTTGACCTCAAAAGACATTTAATAACCCCGGATTTCCACCGACTGCAGAACGGCGGCGGAGTCAATTGTCAAATTTCAAGTCAATGTGTGTATTTCCACCGACTGTGTTTCAAATCCGTCACAGCTCCGGCCATCCGCAGCCCTCCGAAACAAATACGCAGAGCTTCTATTTTTGACGGATGCCGGACAGCTCCGCAGAGCAGAGCCATGACTTTATCGCGTGATCATGCCTAAATTTGCGAAATCTCGTGTTGTGATTTGGGCTGGTCCAGCAAAACGTTATAATTTAGCGTCATAATGGGCGAAGACAGAACTAGATATCGCGCAATCATCACGTGAATTAGCGAGACCTCATGGGTCCTTGTCACTTCAGCACACAACAAATATGGAATTGGTGGGTATTGGCGGACGGCGGAGCCAATCTGCAGCCACTCCGCAGTTGGTGGAAATCTGTAACTGTATGGATTAGTTTTTGATGGAAAAATGTGCTTTTTGAAAATGGGGTACTATTAAATGCTATTATAAAGCTGAAAAGAGCCAGGATATTATTTAATATAACTCGTGCTAAAATATTAACGTTACACATTGGAAGGTTTGAGGAGGAGTCAAATATTGGCTAATTTACATCATGGGATGAAATATTCCATTAAGTGAGAATTCACGCTGAAATTACTGCTGAAAAAGACAATATCACTGCCACTTATTTAATTAGTATGCTTTAAGAAATTATTACTTAAATGAGCTTAATAGATATTCTTACCTAGGGTTTCTTCAATGAGTTTGTCCAGTTTCTCTGCCATACTTGTACCTTTGTCATGTGAGACATCTTGAACTCTGCTGACGATTTCCTCCTTGATAGCATTGATGACAAATAGCAATCGATCTAAAATGGTAACAAAATGCTCACTCTTTTTGTTTGGCATAAGACAATAAATATGCATTGAATGGAGCATACACAAAAACAATCCTAACAGTGTCTTACATTACAATCAAAAGTTTACTTCAGCTCTGAATGAGACCGATTCGATCTCAGAAAAAAATCTCAAGCATTTGCTTTCACATTTAGTTTTCCATTTCAAAACAATGTACCGTATTCAGTGCCAAGGCCCCATAGCTTGACCTTGTTGGCCTCATACTGAGCTTTCTTCTTCAGTCGGCAGGCCCTGAGAAAGAAAACAACCATGTAAATATTCAAGAAGTGATCATTTACTGTGACATACGTCAGCAAAGCTTTCAATCGTCATTATGCAACATCAAAAACAGATGACTTCAAAATACATGATGATGAATGTTTGATATGGAATGATGGGTTTTGGAAATAATGTGGTAGTTACCGATGCAGGTATAGCCTTACCTAGATGCAAGCTTGTTTTTCTCCTTTCGTGAGCGAGGTCGAGCGGTTAGAGGAAGCTCGCTAACAGGTGTCAGGTCACTGATGACTTTATTTAGTTTCCGGAGTTCGTTGCCGATCTGCAGCAGTTTCCGGGGGTTTGGAGTGAGATCTTCCACGTCTGTCCGTCGAGATTTCTTCAGTGTGTATTTTCCTGAGTAATTCACAAAAAAATGATCATCAAACATAAGCTTACATAATCAAACATCAAACACAATATCTTATATCATAAAGCAATTCATATTGTTAATGCAAGTCAATATTGCTAAACCTAGATGTAGTGTATTCATATATATAAGGCTGTAAGAACTGTAACATGAGCTGGATAGCCATTTCAACTGTAGCTGTAAATAATGTACAGGTAAACGCTCTCCTGAATTATTGATCATTGTAAAGAGGGATGCTGTGAGGTGGACAGTGAATATCTTACCATGGTGAAGGCCATTCTTTTGGTACATATTGCTGGGCAGAGTGTCTCTGTCCCATTCGGAAGGTTTCAGCATGCGCTCTTGTTTGGATGGGATGAGCTGCTCGCTGTATTCCCAAAAGTATCGACGCTTACCCCTCTTCCTGGAAATTCCAGCCGTGAGGCCTTTGACATCTTCAACCATATCAGTGTCACATCCTGTGTGAAAAGAAACATAAGGAAAGAAATGAGCACTATGTATATTCTGATCATTAAAGCGTTTTTATCATCTACCATATTATATACACATTCACAAGGTTTAGTTCAAGTCCCAAATTTTTTCTAGGTTCTTTGAAGCTAATGGGTACCAGGCCAAAAGGCTTTTACTAGGGATGCATGCAATGTCATTCAGACTAGTACTAAAACTTTAGTATTGCATATGCCGGCTCCTGTTCTTTGTTTACGGACGTGACATCCTCACGCAAAGACGAATTACGTTTTTCAAACTTTTTTCTCAGAAAACCGACTAGACCCTTTTTTTTCTACATATGCAATAACTGATTTTTGTTCATTTTAAACGGAATTTTTTTTTTACGGATTGCCATTGTATTAAAAGGTACACTCCACTTTTTTAAAAATATGCTTCTTTTCGAGCTCTCATAGAGTTAAACATTCGATTTTACCGTTTTGGAATCTATTCAGCTGATCTCCGGGTCTGGCGGTACCACTTTTCGCATAGCTTAGCATAATCCATTGAATCTGATTACACCATTAGCATTGTGCTATAATAACCAATAGATGGCGCCAAAAATAACCAAAGAGTTTCGATATTTTTCCTAGTTACATTGTGTACTAAAACCGAAGGAAAATTAAAAGTTGTGATTTTTTAGGCCGATTTGGCTAGGAACTATACTCTTATTCTGGCGCAATAATCAAAGACTTTGCTGCTGTAACATGGTATTATGGTATTCATGATATAATGCACTGCCCAAAAATTATTCCCCCTGGTAACTTTCAATAACAGGGGACTATTTTCGGGCAGTGCGTAATATCATTGCGCCTCCTGCAGCCATGTTACGGCAGCAAAGTCCTTGATTATTACGCCACAATGAGAGTATAGTCCTAGCCATATCTGCCTAGAAAATCGCAACTTTTGATTTTTCCTCTGTCTTGGTACACGATGTAACTACCGAAGAGTCAAGTTTTAAATAGGAAAAATATTAAAACTCTTTGGATATTTTTAGCGTGATGCTAATAATGGTCTAATCAGATTCAATGGATTATGCTAAGCTATGCTAAAAGTGGTAGCTCCAGACCCGAAGATCGGCTGAATGGATTCCAAAACGGTAAAAATCAAATGTTTAACTGTAGGGGAGCTGGAAAATGAGCATATTTTCAAAAAAGTGTCCCTTTAAATAACAATAATAACTATTCATATTTATTATTACAAAATCATTAAATCCAAAATGCTTTGCATCTGAACTCACATGCAGCTGCTTTTTGTATATCCATAAATTTTTTTTTTTTTTATCTATTGTATGTATGGACAGGTTGATGGTTTGTAATTTCGTTGTATTGTAAAGTACAATGACAAAAAATAAAGGCTTATTCATCATCATCATCATCATCATCATGTTTATGATTATGATTATGGTCACATTTTAATATGAAATATTTTTTCATGTAAAAGATGGGAACTAAAACGATTTGGCCTTCCCCCAATGCTACCTGTGAGCAATGTTATTCTAAAAGAGTGTACATCATGTACTTCTTTCTTCTGTACCGCCTTCTGAGCGCTCCTGTACTTTATGTACTCACGCGGTGACAGTAAATTTTACTTTTTTAGTACCATAGGCAGTTTGTGTTCTGCTTTGCACAAATGTGTATGCACTGTACATGATGCAATGACAGACAGGTCATTCTTTGGTATTAGAGAATTTTCGAAAGCTCTCGCTGCTTGAGCTCAGATAGCAGTTTCAGTATCTGCAACCCTAGTTTTTAGAAACAAGAAACACCAACTCACCTTGCTCTGAGAATGCATCGCTAACATAATCGTCTTTGTCACCCTCATAATCTTCATCATCCTCTTCCTCATCTTCTTCATTCTCTGAGAGCTCATGTTCACTGCCAAACCCTTCGTCGTGATCTTCGTCATCTAGTTCCACTCCCTCTCCCTCCTCCTCTTCTTCTTCCTCCTCCTCTTCACCTTCCTCCTCATCTTCTTCTTCCTCCTCCTCCTCCTCCTCCTCTTCCATCTCAACAGTCAAGTTCCCTGCCAGCCTGGCCCTGGTTAAAAACAAGGAGTAGTTGTGCTCCTCCTCTTTAGTTTTTTCAGCGGCAGTGGCCTCGGCTCCAAGGGCACTCACGGTGAGCAAGGTTTCAGTGCCTCCAGTGGCAGGGAAGTGAAGTTTGGGTGGATCCACCCCCAGCGTCCCACCATCCGGGACAGGGCCAACGGGAACCTCTCGCTTAGGAGGCTCCACTATCTTGTCACAAGCCAGGGAGCTGATGGAGGATGCCGTGTTAGGGGTGACGTTCAGGTCCTCGCTGACTATTGAAACGGTTGACTCCTGGACTAGAGGAGAGATGGCAGAAACACTAACTCGCTGTGTAAAGCGCTCTACAGAAGGTTTGCGTGGTACGCTGATGCGAACCTTGGCTTTACGTACGTAATCGGTATTGTTCTGCATGGGTGAGGCTTTGCTAAGCCCATGCAACTTGGCCACTGTCTCAGTGCTGGACGCAACAGGCCAGGTGGCTTTCTGAGATCCCTCGGTGAAGCCTGGCTGGGCATTGCGACTGGCTGCCGTGCTGGTTGCGGAAATGCTTAGCCTGTTGCACTTCTTGGCCGCAGAAGGAGGAGGAAACAAAGGCAGCTTCTGACCCCCCAACAAGTCCGGATGGTAAAGGGTGTCGCAAACGGGCTGCGAATCCTCACTGTTGAGCTGGGCCAGAGTGGGTGTCCGACCGATCACATCCTCGTCTTGATAAGGACTGGAAAAGTCATCCAGGCCCAGGAAATCAACTTCCTTGGTGCCCCAGATGTCACAACTGGTGAGACGGGTGTACTTGGTCAAGTCCTCCCAGTACGTGTCCCATTGCTCAAAGTTTGAGCTGTAGGCGGGGTCGTTGTCCCCCAGCTCAGGTAGATGATCCATGCTGTCCAAGTCTTTGCAGTCTCCTGCTGTGAAAATGTCTCCTCTTGGGCTTTGGCGACAAGTCATGTCTCTGTCCTGTGAACAATTAAAAATGCAACTCATTTTAATAACAAACAAGATAAAATACTAGGTCTCCCACAGTTAAAACTGTAAAACCAAGGTACTTCTTAGGGTGTACTCACACTATCCAAACCAAATCACGCTCAGGCGGGATTGACCCCCAAAGCCTGGTTCGTTTGACAAGTGTGATCGCTCTGTACCGGGCCCGGGCGCAGATTGGTTAATCGCGCCACAGCCAGGTTGCAGAGGTGGGCTGGAGTGCGGATCACTTGGGCACAGGCGCGAAAGGCTGTGGTGTGAGCGCAATCGTGCCTGAGCGCGATTCAAAAGGCGAAGACGTCAGTTGTGTGACCACTTACCTTCAACTGCCTCTGTAAAAACCTTTTGATGCACGCAGCGTCGTTACGTTAATGTCCGAGCTGCACACGTGACAGATCAACTAAGCAATATGATGACATGTGAGAGGACTGTCTGTCATCGTGCACCAAACAACTCAAACAGCGAATAAAAAACAGAGACTTAACATTACGGTGGGTTTCAGTGTTAAGAGAGCGGTTTACTTCCTGCTCTTTTCAAAACAATCGCATCTTAATGACGAAAGTGCGCCCGGACTCGGATCGATAAAAGTACAGTGTGAGTGCGTGCATCTGGGGGAGTAAGGAGGGGTCACAATCGCACTGGAGCATGGTTTGGTTTGGATAATGTGAGCGGGCCCTTATTCTCAAGGCCAAAGTATGGTCCATTTTTTACATGTACGCAAGGGTCCACGTACAGTACGTGTGACACAATTTTCGTCATCAGAACTGTACGCGCACCGCCAGCTTTTTGATACCCTACGTACATTGTATGTCAGGGATGGGCAACTTCGGTCCTGGAGGGCCGGTGTCCTGCAGAGATTAGCTCCAACCTTAATTAAACACACCTGAAGCAGCCAATTAAGGTCTTACTAGGCATACTAGAAACTTTTAGGCAGGTGTGCTGAGGCAAGTTGGAGCTAAACTCTGCAAACTCCTGCCCTCCAGGACCGAAGTTGCCCATCCCTGTTGTATGTGTAGGTCATGCATGTGCCTACAGGAGAATGTAGTATGTTGCCCCCAGATGCATTGCATTTTGTCGCAATGTGCATGCTTTGAACGTCTGTGTACAGGTACGAGTCAAATAAAATTACATTCAGATTAAAAGTGGATGATGCTAAATACAGGTGTAAATGGGGTGTAAAGTGCTATGAGCTCGTCCACTTTTAAAGTCCCCATGAAATGGAAGTATCGATTGCCGAATTTTCCTTTTTGGGTGAGGTTCTATGTTTACAATGGCATTAACACTGACTTGCTAACCTAAGTTGCTAACCCAGCATGTAGTGTGCAAGCCTTTAGGTATGAAGATGAATACCATTGGCAGCATTGTGTGTATGAACTTACCAGTTCATACATGAAGTCTGGGTCGGAGCTGTTGGCCAACAGGTCTGTGCTGGTCAGTGCCTGGTCAGCAAAAGAGCAGTTTTGAAATGCATCCCCAAAGAGAGGATCCATTGCGCTAATGCTGGGCTGCAAAATGAAACCAAAAAACACACACTATCAACTTTATATCTCACAATATAACTCAGACAGACGACTACATTTGAGACTTCAGATCTCGTACCTGAGGCATTGCCAAACACAGATCTTTTCCTTGACGGAAACTTTTCTGCCACCTCTCCTGTCTCAGTCGCCTGGTTCTTCCCTCAATCTCTGGCAGATAATTGATTTTAAGCATTAAAGAGATTTTTGCTTTTGATACAGAGGATTTGGCAGCACGGTTATGTATGGCTGGACTGTCCTCTTCTATTGACTGTTGACTGTGAAGAGAAAATAAAAGAAAGATTAGCGAGCAGAAATGTTACAATAACACAGCACACTAAGCCTGGGCACAGTGGGCAGTATAATAAACCAGCTCTGTAAACACAATGTCAAGCTGTAAATACAAGCTGTAAAACGGGCAAAGATTATGAAACACAGAGAGGAAACAGCTGTCTGAAACTGTTTGTTGTCACCCGAACAGCCACAGACAGGTTCATCTCATCGCTGCTTTTTTCGCAACAGCCAAAAAGTCACAGTCAAAAGTAGTTAAAAAGGAGTTTGAGGTCCATGAAGGTGGGGCAGACCTAAATCGTCTCAGTTTGGTGGGCAGGAAAATGTACAAAGCGGCAAAGACATGGGCTATTTTTTTAAAACAAGCTCCCCGTCACCCTTTACCCTCAGCTGACAGACAGCCATAGGCGGTGAGCCTCCAGTCGCTGGATTCCATTTGCATAACAAACAAATATGCTGAAACATGTGCGACTTGCACTCCGAGCAAAACAAACAAGCCTCCGTCCCTTGCGCTTGATGACCTCATTTCCTACCTTTGCACTCAAATAAGAGTCTTATCATGCTTTGGTTTTGCACACGGCAGGGTTTGCATACACACCACAGAAGCAGAGTGTGAAAAAAACGCACCAAAGAAACACTTCCCCTTAGCGCTCCGCTCTTACACTGTGAACCGACGAGAGCCAACGCCAAATAACTAGATATTTATATTTTACAGGTGAAGAAAATGTAAGTGATGGTTCACCATGCAAAAGTCATCATGATGCTGCTGGGGGTTGTGGTTAGTTACCATGTGGTTCTTAAAGAGACAGTTCACCACAAATGAAAACAAGCTCATACTTTACTAACTCTCCCACACTCTCTCTCTCTCTCATATAATAACTTAGCAAATGCCACTAACCGATTTCCATCCAGCCCTCAAACATCAACACAATATCAATCCCGGTCACATTATTCATTCTGGACATTAAATGGTCATTCAGTTTTGTTTTAGGTGACCTATTGTACCTCTGAGCTGTCTGACTGAGTCATCAGACATTGCTGTCAGAGACTGGAATGAGGAAGAGACGTGCACTTTCGATATGAGCCGTCTGGCCATGATATAGCCACCTGTTGTGATAGATAAATCACCTCAGCAGGATTGCTATTAGGACATGCCAGTGTAGAAGGACACCTATGATAGTACATTCACGCTATTTACAAACACAAAACTATATAAGGGTGGGCTACAATGTGCTATTCCATTAGCAACACACTGAATTTTAATCACAATAGCAATAAAAATATACAGACAGATGATTATGATATTCTGGTTCTAAACAGACATTGGTCAGATGAAGTCTCTTGTGGTTGAAATGAAAAGTCTTAATGTGATATGGGAATAAAAGACTGTACAGTAACTTAACACCAGCGGACAAGAGGGTGGTGCTACCCTAAATACACTTACTGGAAAATACACATACACAAATCAACACCAAAGAGAATTAGGCCATGTCACACTTGCTTTTCTCACAGATAAGATTTTTTTATGTAGTTTGATCAATAAAATACCATTAAACCAATTCATCCAAGTCAACCAAATCTCAGCTTTGTTTAAATCTGTTATAATATTCTTGCTCGTAGCCTAAAGTAATGCTGTAAAAACACGATACCAAAAGAGATAAATGCTGTGCGGACAAATGTGAGGAATGTTTGTAACAAAGCAGATCTGGGGCACCATTGACTTCTATAGAAGGTTTCAGCAGTAACAACATAAACAAGGGGCTTTTGTTGAAAACATGTAACTTCCAGTAAACTCCGCTAAGAATAAATAACAACAAAATCCGTTTAAAGTAGTTTATTTATATAACAAGCAAAATAAACAACACATAGATTACATAGGAAACTAAAACATTTGTTATTTTCGACGAGATATTTGTTTAAGAGTTTAGTTTCAGCAACTAGTTTGGACCAGATACATAATCGCGTCACTGCACGTGCGTCCGATGAAACTGTCTATAGCAGGAATAAAATATTACTATGTAAGTGAATGGTGCCCCAGATCTATTTCATAATGTTATAAACATAAGTAAATGATGACAAAACTTTGATTTTTCAGTAAACTATTCCTTTAAGCATTTAATTGGTTTCATTATGAAAATAGCTGGTGCTTGCTTGCCAAGAGGAGCTTCACTATTGCTACTGCTCATCCTTAGGGTTATTAAAATAAACCTTAAACTTCCGCATAATATGTAGTGCTAAAGACATTAATAGCATCACAAACCATATGATTTCTTAAAGCCAGACGAGTTCGGATCAGTATGTTAGCTGGAGCCATTTACTTCCAGTCTTTGTGCTAAGCTAAGCTAGCGGTGGGTGGGTGCGTCAGACAGAGTTACGGGACACGCTGAGATAAAAAGGATATGTGTGGACTTTATCTAACTCTGGGGGTCCCAACAAGTTGGCGTGTTCCTTTAAAGGAGCAAAACTATCTTTCGGAAGTTTTGTCATTTATTTCTTTATTTTGACCCGAGTCTTGTTCGTTTGCATGGAGAGGGCGGCGTTTATGACTTGTACTGCAGCCAGCCACCAGGGGGCGATCAAAGAGCCAGAGGCTTCACTTTTCAAGATGTATGAGGCACACCCGTTGAATACATGTCAGTAACTGTAATTACAGCAACACTCTGGCAACCATAGCAATTGTGAAAGCCGTTGTATATTCACTGGATAGCACTAACCTTTCTCTTTTCCAAATTTCCTCTGAATAAATTTGGCTTGTCAGCAATTGTCGCACACTCTTTTGAATTATGGCTGAATATGTCACCTAAGGAGTTTGTCAGATACCATATCTGCACCTATATAAGAAGTTTAATAACAGTCTTTAAATTGGGAAAACATGGAAGTGTTTGGTGGCTCTAAATTCATCCCTGTTTGGATTAGGGATGCTAAACAATTAATCGCGATTAATCGTTAGCAGAATAAAAGTTTTTGTTCAATCATATATGTGTGTGAACTGTGTATAATAAATTTGTATAAATAAATGTACACACATGCATGTATATGTTTTAGAAATGTTTACATGTGTATATACATTTGTATATTTATGTATAATTTATATTATATATAAATATAAATACTTAATATATACATTTTTTTTCTTAAAATTATACATGAATGTGTTCATATTTATATATATACATATTTATTATACACAGTTTACACACATATGTGATGTAAACAAAAACTTTTATTCTGCTAACGATTAATCACGATTAATTGTTTAGCATCCCTAGTTTGAATCCTAATGAATGAATGTAGCTACTAGCTAGGCTAAATGGATGCGCTGTACAAAGATTAAGTGCAGGCATTGAGAAAAGATAGGTATGTATTAATTCGTCTAAGTTGAGGGAAGAACATAGTAAAATATTGAAAAACTCTGGTGTTTTCCTTTAACGTTACTTTTGGTTGATGCAAGTTTTGCATTTTTGATTTCCCCAAAATTATGTTTGCGATCAAACAATAAGTATCCATTAATGGAAAACATGGTTGAAGAACCCTTTGTTGAAAACCCCAGCCTAAATCATAACCTATAATTGCTTAAATATTTTACGCATATTGCCTGTCATTTCCGTACACTAGGACTTCAGTAAGTTGGTTGCAGTGCAAACAGAGGCCACTCCTTTGTTATGCATAAGCTGAAAAATCTGAAGCGTAGGCGTGCTGTGATCGAATCGGTGACCTTTGTGCTATAATACAGTCACAATGGTGTTAATACACAGGAAGTAAAGAAGAAAATAGAAAACTCACATTTAGTTAGGTTGCAGTTTATTAAGTTAGACTAGTTTTAAGCCTCGGCTGTCCTATTGTCTCACAGCTTTGCAGAACTTAAAAGGATGGTGTGAGCTAATTACAAAAAAGCTTGCATTTGCAGCCCAGGCTACAAATGCGGAAACAATGCTGTGAATGTCAAAGATCTCTGCTCGCGGAGACAGTGCACAATACAATAGGACAAACTGTACAAATCACACTTTTATAATAATATACATTATATGTACAGATCATATACACAATAAAGCACATATTACATCCCTTAAACTTAACAAATACTTAAAGTACCACCATCTAAAACTGTACTTAAGAGTTTACTGAGGCAAAAGTCGAGATTTGTACCCTAAACTAAAGTATGACCTTCTTTTCATTTAACTAAGGGCAGCTAAGAATTAAACATCAAGTTTGCCAAAACAATTTAATTTTACACTTATTCGAAAGTATGGTAACACAAGATTGATTATTCTGTAGATTTATCAGCATTACTAAACCTTTACAACATGAAAAGTGAAAGATACCAGTAGCATCCGGACAGGCCTAAAGATTCAGAAATGGCCATGACATTGCACTCAAATTTTTTCAGTTTAATTTTTTTTTTTTTTTTTTTGCAGTTTTTATACGACCGTGCAGCTACACGTGCATCAGTTATAACACTGACTGAATGTGCTGCAAGCTTAAAAGCTGTCAGATGAACATTTCACACTCATGTAGGTAAACGCCCCCGCAAGGTTTAAATGAGGACATAACCTGATAAACATCAGCTCTCGACTGCTCACATATGCACAACACGGATTGAATAAACTGTTTGTACTTAGCAAGTAAATGCTCGTTTAAAGATCAGAACAATGCTTAAGTTATAAGAGATATCATATTTTATTTTATTCTGACCTACTAACACTTTACAACACCCTGAACTCAACATGGCCCCCATCGAAAACAAATAGCTTCAACCAAACGCTATGACACTGCGAGCCAACACCCACGTTTTACGCTTCTGCGATTGGCTATATGCAAATGTTTATCCCGCCTCCACATAAAACTGACTGCGCCGACTCGCTGTCAATCAAGAATAGATTTTCAAGAATGTTCTTTACAAACGTGTTTGGTTGCAGTAACACGCAATAAACAACATTGAAAGGCCTTTCCACGTTACGTAAACAGACGGAATGCAAAACGTTATTTCATCGTAAACAAAAAAAGTGTTTACAGACAAACTATTTTAAGCTTTTTATAATAAAATATGCAAATAAATAACATATTGCGCTAAACCGAGTTGTTCGTACGACAGACGCACTTGAACAACAACAGGAAAACGCGTGCAGATGTATCTATATATTTCTTCGTACGATCTAAACACACTTACTGAAATAGCTTCTGATGGTTGTTGATGTTCACGGGCATTTTACATACAGCTGAAACTATCGTGTTTCTATTCCGCCTTGCACCGTGGTGATGGGGGCGTGTACCCTTACAGATTTAGTAGGGATCTTTCATAGTAAATAGTAATGTATTAATAAGTCAGGATTTTCACTAAAAGGTCCACAATGACTAAGTTAGACACATGCACGTATTTATAAAATAACGAAAATGTTTACTCAAATTAGCAACTTGTTTCGTAATAATATCTAGTGGGTCTTATATATGTAAATAAAATTAAATAAAGCAAATAAATTATAACATGTATTCATTTATCTACTAGTATTCTTTTATTTCTTTGAAAGCTTAAAGAACATCTGCTTCCCTTACTCAGCACCAATGACTGGCCAAATTAGCAACTACAGGACAAATATTGATCTTCAAGGACAACTAGCCACTTCAAGCTAAAAGACTACATATAACATTGCCACATATCTGAAGTAAACAGCTGGTAACAGGTTAGGTTGAAAAGAGGAACTAGAGAACTGCTTTCACACGATGGCCTCCGTGTCCCTCCCCTCTGCTAACGAAACTTAGCCAGAGAGCTAACTACCACAGACAATGTTTTTATCATCCTTAAACAACTATTCCAACACACTTCACGCCGCTGGCATGGTAGAAAAGATGACTCACCTTGTTATAAGATATATAATAGTAACAAAAAGAGTCCAACTCCGATTTAATTCGTCTTTGGGAAAACTTCATATAATATCTTCTCAATCCACGCCGTCTTCCTCTCTGGTTTGTTTTGTTTATCTTCTTCCTGACGGGTTTCTGGAAAGCGCGTGACTTCTACGTCACGTGCTTTCCCACTCACCAATCAAAGCGGTCGCTCAGCCTTGACTCAAAACAGACATTTAAATACATTACTGAACACTGTGTTCTGTCTCCATAGATGTTGATGTTTAACGTGATAACATGCTTGAATTCGGTCATATAATTTTTTTTAAGTTATCAAATGTTGATTTTTAAGTAAAACTGTCACAATTTACAAAATATATACCAAAATATTATCCAAATATATTTTATATATTTTTATTCTATACAAATATAATCAATGTCTAAACCCAAAGCACATGCATAAATGCATTTACTGTATGTTAAGTATGTATGGTTATGTTTAGATTTATTTATTTTTAGTTAAGTTACTCAAATGTTGTTTTTTAAGTAAAAGTGTCACAATTTACACAATATTTCACCTATTACACAAATGTTTTTTTTTTTTTTGCATAATGTGTTGATACGTGCATTAAACCAAAGCATATGTTGAAAGTTTATGTATTAAGTATTTTATGTTTATTGCATGTTACTGTATGGCACAACATTTTGTTCATTTTTGTCTTCACATAGACAAAATTAAAGTCTCATTAAAGTTACATTTTAAAGCTAAAATACACACTTGTAGGCAACTCAGTGTGGCACAATGCAAATCAATTTCACAGGTTTTAGTTCTTTTACATTACATATATACACACATTTGCATTCAATACATTAAAATATTATAAAAATAAAAAACAGTGCTAAGTACAGGCTTTAACATGGCACAAAAGTGTGATAAAAGACCTTCAGATGCCATCTTACAAATTGTTACAGGATACATTTCTTTAAATAGCATTCAATGCTTGCATGGCACAATCCTTGTGGTATTTCCTATACCGGTCCGGGTGTGCGTGTGTTCACTACTCACTGCATGGGTTAAATGCAGAGGTCACATTCCAAGTATGGGTTATCATTATCATACCTTGGTCATTTCATCACTTTCACTTCACTATAAACAAGACCAGAGAATAAAATATTATTTAAACACAAATTCAAACCTAATGTAAATCTCAGTAGTTCTCATTGTTGGAGGATGAACATGCAAAGGATTCCATCAGAGGAAAGGTTAATCATCAGCAGTCTGTGATCCTCTTCCCAAGGTCCTGGGCTCCAAGCCAAACATTTTAGTAAATAACAGCATCTATTACCTCAAAGAAGGAAACAAAACTTAACAAGATAAAAGAGGCTTTGTGTTGCTTGAGCGTTTGCTGTTCATGTAACTTACGATTCTGGAAAAACAGGACGTTACGGGCAAGGTAAAGCCTACAATACTTTTTTTAGGACAAGTCTTATAATCAGTTCTCTTTATAAAGCACGTTCTCAAAAAAGTGCATGTCTTTGTTGCATATCGGTGGTGCTTCCCATCCTTGCGAGGTAGCTTTGTCCTTACGGTGTAATGCGCCGTCCCCTACGGCCAGTGGTGTTTTAGGTACCAGATTGTGTCGTTGCTCAGTGCCGGTCCAAATAAGGGGTTCAGCTGGGCCAAGATGGCTATTAACCAGCTGTGAAGGAAGAAGAACGATGTAAGAAGAAATCGAAAAGCCCTCTCGTACTTTTCTGCCAAATTCTACATTCTTTGGGATTCCGAACGAGTGAATTGTTCACTTTGTCATGGTAACACATTTCAAACAAACAAATATCAAAGAACAACATGTACAATGTGATACAAAGTATCAATGCACAAACAAAAACCATCCTTTGGGGCATTCTGGTAAAGCACAAAGCACAGATAGCTTAAATGACAGAGCAACATTTGCCTTTTCACACATCAAAAGTTCATTTGTTTTATAGGGTTTTGTAGGGTGTTTTATGTCTCTTGAAAAGCTTGGGTCATGATGAAACACCTCAAAATAAATAAAAAGTAGTTTTTATTGCATAGAAATAAAATTAGACCTGTTTTTAGGCCTATATAGATGTTTTTGCATTGTGACATTACATATAGTAACCATATTGTATCTCAGTATTTTTACAGTAAGGGTTTTGTATAAACCAATGCAAAAAATCTATAAAAAATCAAAAACTTCATAGGCATTAACATCTACATCCAAAAAATGATTTAGGCAAATGTTCATTGCAGGTTTTGTGAAATTCGTACTTTCAGCTCATGGATAAAATGGATAAGGAGATACGCGCCATTGAAACACCAAGTGTGACATATCATTTGAAGCTCCCATTAAACGGTCTCTATTTATAGAAACAAATTTTCCAGACTTGTTCCTGCAAAAGGGACATTTATCTTTTTGACTGTCGCTGTCTCGGTCACAAACAACACTCCTTTCAAATGATATGGATTGTACCAATCCTCAAGTGGTATGTGGAACAGTAACAAGCAGATATGGGCTAAATATTTATTAACGGGTTGCTACGTAACTCAATTAAACAAACAAATGTGGAAGAAAAAAGTTTGGCTATTTTGTCTGTCGTTTCCTGGATCCGCTTAATCAGCTGTCAGGGTTGGCAGGATTTCACTTTACCTTTCATGTATGGGTATCTACCAGCTAGTGCACACAGCATATGAGCAAAGCTTAGAACAAGTAGACGAAAAGAGACAGAACAATCTGGACAATGTAAACATGAAAAATAACAGAATACAGGAAATTAATAGATTAGTTGAAAATTAGTGTAATGAAGAATAGCTTTAGACTTGATTTTTCTTCACAAATGTAAGTCACAAACTATTCTTCTGTCAAACTTTAGAGCATTTCTCACTTGAAATAGTTAACCCCGGTTATTCTAAACCTCTGGTTAATGAAATCCTGGGTTATTATCTATTTCACACTGTTCATCATTGGTTAAGAGATAACCCTGGGTATTCATAATGTGACGTTTTACACTGTGCATTCCTAATCCCTGGGTTAACATTTTAATTTGCATATTTGCGGTGTCAACAGTCATGATTGGATAAAAAGCAATGTCAAACTTGTCTCATGCTTCAGGTCGCAATGTAAATCTCTCTTTGCTGTTTTGACGTAATTTTTACTCAAATCAGATGTTTTCAGTACACAGATGGTGATATGAGGTGCATGCTCCTCAGTTTTTGATTGGCTTTCCATTGCTATGCAGTCATTACATTCTAACCTTACTTCGTTTCACACTGCATGCGTTATGCGTGTTCCCTGGGTTCAAACCCATGATCTTTTGTGCTGCTAATGCAATGCATATGCAAATTGTAAGATAGGTTATGCAGCAGATTAATACTCAGGGTTAGGGGTAAGTACAAAAATATGCCTTAAAGGGATAGTTCACCAAAAAATGAAAAATCTCATGATTTACTCATGTTGTTACAAACCTGTATAAATACATTTGTTCTAATGAAAACAAAGTAAGAAATTTTGAGGACTGTTTGTAAACAAACTGTTCATGCGCTCCTTTCACTTCTATAGACGGTTTCATTGGACGCACGTGCGCTGACGCGATACACGTCTGGATCCGAACTTTACTTCCGGTTTCAATTTTTAAATGGTCTGACTAGTTGCTAAACTGATCTCTTGAACAAATGCCTTGTCAAAAATAACAAATGTTTTGGTTTCCTAGGTAATCGATGTGTTGTTTTTTTGCTTGTCATATAAATAAACTACGTTTAAAGAACATTGTTGTTATTTATTCTTAGCTGAGTTTACCGGAAGTTACGTGTGGACCACGACAGCCGCTTGTTTATGTTGTAACTGCTGAAACCGTCTATAGTAGTTTTTCCTACTATGGACGTGAATTGGGGCTCATTATTGGTTTGGTTACAAACATTCATCAAAATATCTTCATCAGAACATGAGAGTGAGAAAATGATGACAGTTTTTCATGAACTATACCTTTAACTTACAGCAGAGATACAAAGCAGCAGAAATGCAAGAAAAATATTGAAACAGCGCCCTCTTATGGTTCTTCGTGATATAAGCTTACATAACAATTATTGCAAAAAATACCATTGTGTACATACATGGATCTGCAGGGTTTGTCTAAACACAAACTTTTTAATAGGCTTTTGTGAAAAGAAATACCAAGACATATTTTACAAAGTTCAAAGAAAAATGTTACTCACAACAGGTAGCAGCAAATCGATGTCATCACAAGCATAGTTACGATGACACTGTTGGAAACACATTTAGATTATTAGACTTTTTAGCTACATATTTAGCGAACAACAACCACCCTTAAATACTATTACAAACAGGAATCGAGGAATGTTTATAAAACTTTAGCTTGATGGCACGACGTCACCACAACGTCACGCCTTAGCATCCCCTGAAATTACGCTGGATATATAAAAATTAATCTGAGTAGTTTAACGTCATTGACAATGTAAACCACAAAGCTTGATATTTCAATGAGCATTCTCAGTTAATCAATTAGTTAATCTGCCACTTAACTTTTAAAAGAAATTAAAAAGCAACTAGAAGAAGAGAATCAAACGAAGAGACGAGACTAAAACAACATTCGACTACGTTACACATTTTTTTACACATTACACGCTCGGCAGAATTAAAACATTCATACCCTTTGTTCGGCCCTTTGGGAATAAGCCACGGGACAACTCCACCAACAAATACCCAAAACAGCGTAACAACCGCCGTTGTTATTCCGAAAGTGTTCTCCGCCATGATAAACTGCGCAAGTGTTAACCTGACTGTTAATATTAAACCTGTTTAGAAAAAGTATTGCGTGTTTAGTATGTGAACCGTGTGAACTATCAGGAAGGGCGAACCTCACGCCTTCATGACGTCACCACAGATACCGTTTACGTTTGTCCTGTTAAACTATATAAAAAAACTATAGTTTAATGATTAACACTCATGCTGCAACATGATGTGCTTTAGCACTATGATTTGGAAAATGTGATGTTTACTAACTTTAACTTACATTAATCTCAAAGACACGCTTATTTTGACACATGATGAACATGTACTAACAAAAATACATTCTCACGAATTTATTTTATAAGCTTTTATTAACACTTCACAATAAAGTCTCATTCATCTGCAGTTTACTTTCTTTTTTCTAATTTTAAAACCCATATTATGCAAAGTGTTGCACGTTCATGAAAAAAAAACAAATGAATTACTTTCACATCTCTCCACAAGGGTGTTCACTTCACCATCCAATCTGTTCTTTAGCGAGCCTGACTAGACTACTTATTTACTCACCCTTAAGTTGTTTCACATTTGTATACATTTCTTTGTTCTGCTGTATAGCCTACACATAAAGGTATTTTATAAAATGTGCCAAAGAATGCATTGTAATAATATGTTAAATTGTTCTCTGATATTTACATAAATAGTATGTGGCTTTATTAAGTGCAAACATCCAGAGGCGGTTTTTAAATTAATTTACAAACCTAGAATTTGCCTTTAGAATGGAATCGTTTATTATTTTCTTTATCATTACTGAGCTCTGCTCTGATTGGCTGTTTCACAGAGCAGCTCCCTCAGAAGCAAACAGACCTTATGTTTGAGCCTGGATCAGACGAAGATACAGAATTTGATAAATAATGAATTGTTTGAAGATAAATTTGTGTTTTTTTTTCCAGTATGGACCTGCAAAAGTAACTGTAAAGTCAATAGCAGAACTTAAGCCTAAATGTTAGCATATAGCATTAACTAGCATATAGGTGCTAACTCAACAGTCACAACTTTGTTTTCAGCTTTGTGACAACATTGTAATTATTTTAAAATAATTTAATGTTGAGGCGTACATTTCGACTTTAACATCACAGTTGGTTTTATGTTGAGATAGGTCTGTTTTCCAGCTGTCTTTTGCATGCACAAGGTTTACATTAGGAAGAAACAATCGTGTTTGAGGCTCTCGATATGTCATTACCTTATTATTCATCTATGCCAAGATAAATACAGTTTTCCATTTAATGGCACCTTTAATAACCAAACACATCTGGGGCACCATTGACTTCCATATTAGGAAAAAAGAATACCATGGAAGTGAATGGTGCCCCAGATCTGTTTGGTTATTAACATTTTGCTAAATATCTTCATTTGTATTTAGCAGAACAAAAGACATTTATACAGATTTGGACAACTTGATGGTGAGGAAATGATGACAGAATTTTCATTTTTCTGTGAACTATCTCTTCACGTCAGTCAGTCACGGAGAACACATGACACGCATTACAACATCCTGATCATGTTTCAAACATTTGGCCTTGGTGATCACTTTCCCCACTTAAGACTTCAACAGTCCCAACATCTTGCATTTGGCTCTCACATTTTAGTCTGCTCTCCTTCACTACTTAAACCGATGGACAGTGTAAAACATAAACCAGTGTAAGTACTAAGTAGTTACGTAGTGTTAAAAAACTGCAGATGGCTATAAGACATGCCATTGCTTACTTTGTCTAGATTTGTCAATACTGTCCTCATGACATTGAAGAACGTGTCAGAGTTCTGTCTTGACCTTGTGCATCAGGTCTTTCTGGTCAATCATTTCAACTTGTCTGTTCCAGCGGTGATAAGCCAACAGTGCTATGTTTTTAGCTGCCACAGAGCTCATCTCCATTGCACTCGCAGCCCATTCAATGCCATTAAGGTAATACAAGCCATCATGCAGTACCACTGGTGGCAACCCCTGGGTGCTTCCATACTGAGGGTACGCCAGCCATTCAGTGACCTGTACTGAATAGTAAGACTTAAAAAGTGTCTTCAGTTCATTCTTCTCCAAAGGTTTTGGAGAAAAGACCTTGTAAACTCCAGCCTCCTGGGGCTGTTTGCGCCGGAATCCTGAGGTTATGTTGACGGGACAGATGCTAGCCGCGCTGTTGAAGAACACTCCATGGGTGTCTCTGGTGAGTACGCTGGAAAACGGGAAAAGCTTAGGGTCAGGGAAGCCAAAGAAGGAACAATTCAGGTAGCCATGGACGACTGAGGCCACAGTTTTGTGATAGGAGCCTGGCATTTCTGGCAGCTCGGTCTCAAAGCCCTGGAATGAGATGCCGGATTCGACATTTTGCTGGAGAGGTGTTGCTACTACTACAATGTCATAAACCTCCATTGTCTTTTCGTTTTGAGAGCTGTAGGTGAGCTCATATTGGTGGTAATCTCCTGTGGACAAAAAAACATGAGTTTCAGGTCTACCACATTTTCAGACATTAAATGTGGCATTTCACTAAAAACAAATTGATGTCATTTACTGTAACTGAACAATGAAAACAACCAATGGGAGGGAAGACAGCAGATCTGAAATGATCTTCTGCTGATGCAACTGAACACTGCAGTCGAATAGGAACCCCAGCAGTACACATAGCCACCTCCAGTTATTTAACTTACCTTTGAAGGTCAATCCCATGATGTTGTTTTTTTAGGTTTTCTGACTCTGTTATTAAAAATTTACAGTCGGATGTCTCACCTTTTGATTGGAGTTGAATGGTTGTAACCTGACTCTGGATGAGATTAGCCTTTGCTAGTTTCAGGAGCCCAGAGCAAACCAGCTTGTTTCCTCCCTCTACAGCCCACAGATTAGTCTGAGCACCAGCCAGAGACACAGCACCTTTCACAGACAAGTACATGCATTAGTGAGACACCAGATAGCAAGACTACATGGCTTTCACAGCATGACGAACAAATGAAGAGTTTGGTTCCAAAACGCGATAAACGCCATTTTTGAAAAAAATGGGTTACTGCCAGAATCAGTATTATATCAGATCAGTAGTTAAAAGTAAATTCTTAATTTTACGCAAAATCCAATATCCGCCGTGTTATTCTGTCATCTTTTCTCCCTTTTTTCCCAAAATGCGATAAACGCCACTCCTCCTTTTCTACAGAACGCAATAAATCCATTCCAGAAATTACAGCCCACCAGTCACGCAATGTAAACAAACAATGGCGGCGCGCTGAGTACACGGAGTTCTAGTTTTCCTCATCTACTTTGTACTTCTTGATCAACAAACAAAACAAAATAATACTTAAATTGCATTGATAAACCTGTGATGGTTTTCTGTGACGGGAAAGAAATGTAAGCCATCAACATCTAATAATTTACGCGAGAGGAGACGGGTGCTTGTTCTCCCGACAGCATCAAGCTTCTCATGCTAACACATTGAAAAACTTTACATTATTTTACTCAAAGTCAACGAAAATCGAGCAGGACCAAAACATTTTATAGCTGATCGCTGTGAAAAATGTAAAGAGACGACGTCAAGGATGACAGCAGCAAAATGACAGTGTTCTTAATATAACAAAGTAAGTGTTTTGGTTAATGCCATTAATGTTTATTTTTTAATCATTGTATACCACTAGTCAACTAAATGAATATAAAATGGTAAAGATGAATGCACATTTATACATTGATTTAATAGATTTATAGCATTTTGAAATAAAAAACTGTCATGAATTTATTGCATTTTGTGGAAAAAATAATACGTTTTTATAATAAATCTTTGAAAATCAAGGTATGGATTTGAATTTTTTATGTTTTTATAACCTAAAGATGCTATGTGAAAGTTTGTAACAGAAAATTGTGTTTTTCATCTCGTCACTTTCTTGGTATAGAAAACACGTTTTTACCGAAATTTGTCAAAATGGATTTATTGCGTTTTGGAACCAAACTCTTCAAATAAATATTGCATAAGGTTTTGGAATATATAGTGTAATATACACCGATCAGCCATAACAATATGACCACCTGCCTAATATTGTGTAGGACCCGCTTTAGCCACCAAAAAAACCCAGACCTGTCAAGTGAATGCTGGTTAGTGGGGTCCATGCCTCGATGGGTCAGGGCTGTCTTGATTGCAAAAGGGGGACCCACACAATATCAGGCAGGTGGTCATAATGTTATGACCGATTGGTGCATAGACCTTTTGCGTTTTTTCAAACCGAGATGACTTTTTTGTGGGCGGAGCCCAACTGGCAGCAGAAAGCGACAGCTCTGAAATAGCATGTGAAGTGTTTTAGCGTTAAACTGTGATTTTTATGGATCCGGTGTTCTGTTGAAGTCTGTTTCTTTTTAGTGTAATGTTTCTTATAGCATTTTCACCACATTACGTTTATTTTTTAGATAAATAAAAAATTTAAATGGCTCGGCTACTGATATGTGTGCATGTATGTAATGTATATGTATTGTTCTTTATTGGAAAATCAATTATTTTTACAGTATGAATCGCTAAAGTACATATAAGAGCAACACTCTCATGCATTCTATATAATATAATTTATTAAATATTTAATTATTTTCCTGTTTTCTATTATTTCTTCCTTATATTTATAGCCTACGTATTTGGTCTAAAACTTTTTTTAAACTATTATGTTTACATACCAATTAATTTGTATAGGGCTGTTTATTTACATCATGTGTGTATGTGTGTGTGCTATATTTATTAAGTATGTAAACATCATAATTTTAGAACAAACAGGAAGAAGACATAGGCTAAATATAAGGTAAAAAGAAGTAATAGAACATGGAAAAATTATGAAATATTTAATAAATGGTGATATTATTGATATTATGAACTCATTCAAATCTTTAATCCTTCTAAATAAATTATAAACGTAACGTGATTGAAAATCCTATAAGAAATACTTCGCAATTTTAAACAGATAAAATTGTCTGCCAAATGCATACACGTAAATAAAAAAGTAAAACAATAAAAAACAATGGGTCTCATTCAATAAGTATGCATACTTTCGTATCAAAATGTCTTCTAAATGTACGCAAAATTTCAAGAAAACTAAAACCACTTGTACGCAATAATCGCATACGCCATAATCAAATACTAGGCTATAATTATAATGTTTATAATAATGTTGATATATAACATTTACATGATTATATTTTACATTATAATATTTTCTGTGTTATATATTATTATACGTGATCTATATCATTATTATACACATTATATTATACATTATTATAGCCTACTTATTTTTTTCTACACATTTGGGGCAGTTTCCCAGACAGGGATTAGCTTAATCCAGGACTAGGCCTTAGTTTAATTAGGAAATATAACTAGTTTTAAGAAATATGCCTTACTAAAAACATTGAGGCAAAACAAAGGGCACTGATATATTAAGATATTAAGTCAGTGCAAGTTGTTTTCAGTTTGGACAGCTCTTAAAAATGTTTTAGTCTAGGAGGACTAGTCTAATCCCTGTCCGGGAAACCGCCCCATAAAGATGCACGTAATGACAAATATTCACCTTTTTCCTTTCTCATTTTTTAAATCTCTATATGAAAGTGCAGCTTAATGCCTAATGTAAACTTCATGTAAATGTAATGAGAAGTATAAACGTCCATCACTTGATCTCCTGTAATTTTTTCAAAAATTAAATGTCATATTTGTTACCGCATCCAATACTTCTTTAATGTTACTCCAGTCGGTGGACAGCACTTGCTTCCTCCAGCGACAGCAAAACCTCCCAAATAAAAAATTCACAGCAAAACAGAACTTTACTTATAATAAATATGATCATGGATTTCTTTTCGAGCTCTTTTACTTCTATGACAAACTGCTCTAAACTTTTCTTTGGACCAGCGCTGCGCTGTGGAAAGCTCTTATACGGAGCTGGTTTGGGCATGTTTTATGCAAATTACCAACCTCGTGCGCGCGGCCGCTCATGTAAAGCACTCAAAATTCACTAACGTAAGAACAACTATAAGAACAAATTCATGTGTGTACGCCTGTGTTGTGAATCAGATTGGAAAGTTTTTGGGAGAAGTTCAAGTGTGCGTATAAATACGAAAAACAAATGCAATTATTAGTGAATGAGACCCAATGTGCTAGATGTGTATTCCAATACAATACATACCCACAAACGCTGGGATGCTGATGTTCTGGCCATAGTTGACTCTCATTATTGGGGCTATGACCTCATCAATGAAGCGCTGGGAGACACCTAATTCTAACAGAGACTCTGAAAGAGAGCGACGGGTCATGTTGATAAATCCTGAACCTCCCAGAGAGTGCAGCAACTCTTCTACTGAACTGAAGGCATAGCCATGGGCCTGGTATTTATAGATCCTGACAAAGAAAATGTGTCAGAGCAAGCAAGAGAAAGCGAAGATGAAGATGATGAGACATAGTGAGGAAGCTAGATAATAAGAGGTCGTGAGAGAGGCTGTTTTCTATCAAATGATCAAAATCCCTTGATACTGAATCATACTGTGTGTTTCTGTTTCTCGATTTATTTGAAATGTAACTACACAGACACTGCTTTTATTGTATTTAAGGGTTACCTAGGAACGTAGTCATCAAATGGTTGCTCTTTATTGGGATATCAGTCAATAAAATAAAAGTATATATGGAGATTCAACCATGCATCCACCTTCAAAGCTGTTTTTAGATGCAGCTACCACAATAATGAACTCTCAGCTACACTATTATATACTTTCCAATGGATTATATCTCATGTCAAGAATATGAGAAAGAACCTTCTTATGTATGAGAAAGTATCTGAACATGAGAAATTTTGAAGTAGACATGGTTTTAATGCTGTGATATTCACCTCATAAATTTCTCCATGATCTCCTCCACCCACATCTGCAGGCGGATGAAGCTGATCCCATAACGCCACCACAATCGAAACAAATCCAGCAGGTACCAATCGGATTCCGACAGGATAAACTCTTCTCCATTGAACACTGCCGTTTTCCCAGCTACGCTCTTGCGGTACTTCAGCCCTGTAGATGTGAGATAAAAGGTCATATAGACGGGTTGCACGGCGACGTCACTAACTGGTTGCGCGAATGCGCGCGCAACCGAGAGGCAGAAAGAAGAGAAGTGCATTGTGTTGTATGCTAGTAGTGGTGTCTGTAAGTCAAAATGCCAAGGAGTTGTTGCGTGGAAAATAGTACCAACAGAGTCAGTGCTGGGTGCCTGATGTTAACATACCAGTAGATGCGACTATCACGTTACCAGCATAATAATTATAACATTATAATTCATACATGTATCACAGTAACACTGCAAAAATAAAGACAGAAAAACAGATCCAACTAAAATCAAGTCTTATTTATATACAAACAATAAAGAACGCTTCAATAATTAAGGTTGTTGCAGTAGCGGATCAGCTCACCAATCGGGCTTTCTGCCTCCTGGCTACGCGCGAACCCTGCAATGTTTGTAAACTTGCAACCCCTCTATAGCTACAAATATAGCTGGCCCCAGCAAAATTAAAACCAAAAACAAGCACACAATCAGCACTTAATACAAATGGTGGCATATTCATAACTTCAAATATCATTGGTTCTTAGGTGTCTCTTGACTAATAGGTGCCACAAGATTCAAGGGGTGTATGACATCATAGTACCTTGAGAGCGATTCGAAAGCAGATGACTCCATATGACTTCTCAAATCTTACGATACCTTCATTTTGTATCTTGCATTGTTGCATGAATTCAAACACACTTTATATTTCATTATGAGACACCTTAAGGACCATAGGAATTTAAGTTATTGACCCACAAGCTTAAAATACAAATTTTCTCTCACATTTATAAACAAACTCCAGTCATATAGATTACTTTAATGATGGATGTGCTTTATGGAGCATTATAATATGGTGTCCCATATAAGATGACATTTTAATATAAAATTATATTTGTTTATTTGAAGAATTGCATATCATACCCAGTTGCTGGACAAAGTCCTGCATGTGCAAATTGAGAGAATGAATGATGGATCCACCGGACTCATAATCCTGGTGGTTTACAGTGACTGTAGCCAGACGACCACCAACTGAATTCTTCTCAAAGACATCAATTCTCACTTCCGGTCCGAAATGTTGCCTCAGGAAATGAGCTGTGGCGGTTCCTCCAATTCCAGCACCGATAACAGCTACACAACAATAATACACACGTCATCATAACGTAGACTGACTGAATTAACATTATAGAGATTAATCCGCAGTACAGCTGCACAATGTAATGATACAACTGCAGTATGGTGATATAAGAATGCACAATAACGCAAACTGACCATTGTCATCAAACCTACCTATTTTTGAAGGCGGTGCACCGTCGACTTTGGCAAAATGCGATTCCGCCGCCAGTACATGTACATGTACGGTGGAAAAAAGCAAAACGTATATGTACTGATGATGCATGTTTATGCCACAGAAGGATGCACAGAAAATATTCCAGATGCATACACGTGCATTCGAGCTAAAGCGAAGCTGTATAAATCGCTATTAATTTCTTAATAAAGACGTAAAATCACATTGTTTACATTATTTCTTTGCAGTAGAACGACAACAATGCCGCATATTCACATGCCGCTAGACAACAGCGCATGATCTTGCACGTGACGTTTCCAACCAATCGGAGAAGAGAAACTCTCCACCGACCAATCAGACATGAGAACTCTGTTTCTTCCGCATTGAAAGTCGTGACGATGAAATGTGTTTCCAAAAATAAATTGTCAAGACTTAACGTACAGCGTTGTTAAAGTTGCTGTAATAAATGTAATCAGTTTTGCAAACTTCAGATTTAGAATTCTCCAGAATTCGCAAAATCTTTAAACACACGCCATCTTCGAAAACCCCGCCTTCCGTGATGATTGACAAGCAGATAGCGCTTTTGATTGGCTAGTTGACTGCTGTCTCAAATGACGGGCGGGTTGTTAATTTATCTTTTAGTAGTGTTTGTAACAAAGGTAGATATTTTATAAATCTATTTATATGTAGTTACCAGTATGTTTGTTTATTCATATATGGGCAACAACAGGATTGTTTGTCAGCCAGAAATCCCCCTACCTGTTTATTTTGGTGCCTGCTTCTCGTTGGTTGATTTCCCAAACATAGATTAGACAAAAGGGATTTTTATAGAAAATCAAAATTAGCAGTTCAGGAACTGTCACAGTTTTATGATGTGGAAATACCTTCAAAGGTTTTCAAAGATTACTAAATCTATTCCAGTATTTGAGTACTTTAGAATTTGTTATTTTAGTGCAGAGTGTGAACAGCTATACACAATACATTTAAAGGGATAGTTCATCAAAATAAATAAATAAATTGCTCACCCGAATGTTGTTACAAACCTGTATAAATGTCTTTGTTCTGTTGAGCACAAATGAAGATCAATGTTTGTAACCAAACAGTTTTGGGGCACCATTGACTTCCATAGAATTTTGCTTTTCTATTATTAAGTCAATGGTGCTCCTGCTTGATTACAATATTTTTCTTTAAATTTTGCAGGACAAAGAAATTTATAAAGATGTGAAACAACTAAATTATGACAAAATTTTATTTTTTGGTGCTTTAAACCTTGATTTATAACATTAAATAATTATTTGTTCTTCTGTTCTGTTCTATTAAAATCGTCTTTAAATATTAGAAGGGAGAAAATAACTAGGCCTACAAACTAAAAAAATGCACTGCATGGCACTATTCTTCCCTTTAAATTATTATTGGAAACATTTGCAGGGAAGTTTATACTTTTCAAAATTGTGTAATAAATTTTCATTAGAGTTTCTGCTGGTTTGCATATGTTTACACTTTTAAAGGCCAGTTTTTATTCACACGTTGTTTTCCCGTCATGAGCGGCCTATGACTTTAGGTCATCTGCAGACTGAGTCAGGGTGAGATTCTGAGTCATTTCCTCTGTCATGTGAGAGGAGAGTGAAGATTGGGTGGCGCAAGATGAGGCTACTGACATGAGATGCATGTGTGCACCATTTCTAATGGCTAATGTCGAAATATGAATTAAACTTACTTTAAATGTTTTTGAAAATCATCTGCTATTGTAAAAACAATCAAATACATTCTGCATTTTGAATGCATACGTTTACATAGGGTAACAAAGTCAAAAAAATTCCAAAACCATACAGTACATTCATCTTCATCTATTAAGCAGGTGATTGAACCACGTCTGATATTTTGCATGGCTTTGCAGCTTATAGTTAGAAAGTAGGAAACTAAATCTCTTGCAAATCCGAAAAGTGAAAAATGTTAGTCTAATAACAGTGATACTGCGATAGCTAGGACGAGATCTCGCGCTCTTGATTGGCAAACCGAACAGGGTTAGGATTTCCCCGTCTCTACCCACGGACTTTACAGAGCGGAAATGGTGCATCAAATACTTAACCAACATTTCCTCCTCCTCTGGCGGTTGGGGTTTTCTCAACACCAACGTCGCCTACACGTAGCCTAGTCTGCAATAACAGGCTATTGATGGAAAAACAATGTTATTCGATCAACCTTTATCCATTAAACACGATTGCAACACCATTTCGCTGTTGTCAGTGTGACGTGGGTCTATTATCATGGGCCGTGTGTTGTGCAATTAGGGCTATCTTTGCACTTTGAGCAAAGTGGATAGCCGGCGTGGGACTTTCCCATGACTATGTTGTGTGTAGTGTGGAATAAACGCCCATGCAAATGAGAAGGCTAATCAATCGGTTTATATAGGGATGCTGCACAGAGCGAGTAGGCGGCAGATGAGCTTTCTGCACATGTCTTATCATTGATGGCAGCTGCACGAGCGACATGATTCAGCATCCTCAGCATCTGGTACTGGTACCGAAATGACTCACCAGCAACAGATGATGTGGACCTGGTGAGAAAAGGGGGAATCTTAAGGTAGGTTTAAAGAGTTGAGCGATTAAAAGACGATAAATGACTGACAGATGCACACGTGGGTTGAGGTCGCTGGACTTGTAAAGGATTTGCGAAAAAGTGTCATGAATAATTTAATGACAAAAGCTGAAAGCACAATATGCAGGGTGGATGATGGTGAATGTGTATGAGGGAGA
Source organism: Misgurnus anguillicaudatus (assembly GCF_027580225.2). Taxonomy (NCBI): domain Eukaryota; kingdom Metazoa; phylum Chordata; class Actinopteri; order Cypriniformes; family Cobitidae; genus Misgurnus; species Misgurnus anguillicaudatus. Next base: position 15,275,572 of record NC_073345.2, read on the forward strand.
TTTCTCTGCACTTAGAATACAAAATGCTGCATGTAGGCCTTTTACGTTATGATAAATATAATTATAAATGTTTATGATTTAGCTACATTAATACGGGGAGTGTTTTGTACCGTATTTGTGTACAAACTTAGTTTTACATTTTCTTTATTTTTATTTACAGTAATAAAAAAATTCAGTTTGTGAAAGCGAAGTTGTAAATGTAATTTATATTGTTAGTAGTCAACAATAACAACATAAATGAAATAATTTTTACTATCCATAATTTTATTTCTTTTTTTGTTTGTTTGTTTATAGTCTGTCAGATTAGTTTGTTGTGATGTTTAAAAAAGTTTATTTAGCATATTGAAAGTTGAGGTAATAAAAGTTGCACCTCAATGTTATAAACTTAAAACAATTGAAATGATCCTTGATCATAAGCTGTTTGGTATACATTTTGTGTTTTATTTTGTTTCCCCATTTCTTGCTAGGAAGTAAAATGAACCTGACAACTATAAGCAAGCAGTAGTTACAAGAAAATACACTTATGGACAAATGCTAAATTGCTTGACATGTTAAATAAATGATGCCTATGAATGAGGAACAAGGAAATAAAGACAAAATTCCAAAAACAAAAAAATGACAGATACTATGCAAATAACATTAATCACATCCAATTACGCTTGTGAGAACATGAACATTTTGGTGACAGAGAATAAGCGATTTATTTCCCCTATAAAGTTTAATTTATTTTCTGCTTAGGTCAGTTAAACGGCACATGCATGTTTGACGGATTTACTTCAGGATTTTAAACTGAGGTCTTGGCTTTGAGAACTGAATTCCAAGGGCGTCTTTGCTGTATTCAGCCCACGGAGTTCAGTTCTTAAGCTTGGATACTCAAGGCATCTCCTCTGACCTTCGACCTGATAGAGAAAATGCTTGCTACAGGACCAGAAGGTATTGGTGCATTTATTTTTGACCCTGACTGTTTTATTTAATTTTGTAATTAGAGATGTAATATATGAATCTTCTTGTAGTTAAAGTGCAGTTAATACATATATACTTATGGACTTATTGCCTCTCTTTTGACTTAAATTTTCATTTCTATGCAGGGCTTCAGTTGATTCGGTCAGGTTAATGTGAATATTATTTTGTCGCAACCCAGAAAAATTGTAAGTAAAGATGTGGTTAACTGTTCATGTTGTAAGATTATTTAAAATTCAATCCCGTGGTGAATAATGGTCATTTATAGGTGAGAAATATTGCAACAAATAAAGTTTTTCCAAAACACGCATCTATGCCACTCATTTAAAATTATTGAATGAAACTAAATTATATTAATGACACAAAACATGCCCAGACTAATAGGGAATATAAATTTGTGTTAGGAAAGAATACACTGTAACTGGATTCCAAGTTGTTTTAACAGTAACAGATTTATGAAAGAAAATACATATTTTTAATATAAAAAATTAGAAAGTGGTAAAATTCAAAATACATTATTTATTTAATTGCATTAGTTAAATTATGCATTAAATAATTGTTTAAAAGATATTGTTTGCTTCATTATAAAGAACGCTCTTAGTGTGCTAAAATAAAAATGTACTTTTAATTGATAACACCTGTAAATAAGGTTGTATTTGAGGTATACGAGCACTCATATATGAGCACTCATCTTAAAATAGCTAACCGAAAAGCAAAAAGTCTAAAACTACTTTGAAGTTATTCATAATATAAGTATATACATTTTATTTATTTTCACACACTTGTTTCAAAAACATGTTAGGATGACTACAGTAATAGTGATATGATGACCCGATTGAAGGCTCATATTTTATTTTACTTTATTTCATCTGAAGTCTGCCTTCTCAAGGAAACAACATTGATCCTCTGGTTCACATTTATCTCTTGGTGTATATACTTCAGATAAAATCAGTTATTTGATGTCCTGCATGTTCAACTGGGATAGCCTAACATGATTATTTACCATGTTTTACATTACATCTTTAAAAGTGTTAATATTGTAACAGGGTGAACTTGCATAATCGGTTTGCATGGGTGGACACAAATATGCCACTAGTGTATTTAAAGTGTATTTTTATTTAATAAATATTTTTCATGTGATTTAATAAGTGGCCTGACAACATAACGCTCATTTTAACACTGCTTTTAACCCAAAATGAATTCAAACTATTGAATTATTCATGATTAACAGTCTCACACACAAAAGAAACCCTGGTGTGCACTGTTTGAATACCCTAAAATGTCCCGTACCTTTGAAATGCTGTCATTATGATGCGCTTTTATTTTCTCTCAAAAAATTTTTATGGATGCTCTGTAAAAAACAAACAACGTGTGTGTTCTGCTCATTGTATTCAAGCTGGCACTATGAGTGTTACCCTTTTTATATGCTGATCCATGAGAGACACAGATGGCCCTTTTCCTCGTACCCAGGGATCTGTTATCGATTAAGCTCCAGCTATTAAAAAGACATCATTACATGTGAGATGATACCACAGGCAGTGATGGAAAGCAGATAGGCAAAATGTGTCTTCAGTTAACATATAATGAGGATAATATTTTTGCATCTACATAGTGAGGTTCCTTTTGTCTTAGACACCATTACATTTGTCACAAAGAGGAAATACTGTAAGATGAGCATGAAAAGCTACTTCCTGGCAATGACCTCATCAAAGGTCATGTTTACATTATAGTTGTGTGAAAGACACATTTATTATCTTGCAAAGAGAGGTTTGAATAGTACACAATGACAAACAGCAATATTTAATAATAGACCATTTAAACCAGCTTTAACTCCTATGCCTGCATATAAATAATTGAGATTGTGGGCAGTGAATTATTGGTAGGCCCAGTATTTTAATATGGGTTACACTTTACACTATATTCTGTTAACGGTGTTATTATTACGTGAATAAAGAATAGTAAAGAGGCTACAATGCAATATTGTTTTACTGTAAGTGTAATTCAATTTATGTGAATATGTGATATGTGTAACGTGGACACTGTAATGTGTAAGTGTACTTAATTAAAAATATATAATGATTCATATACAATGAATTTCTGCAATCGCAGCTAAATAAGTAGTTTAGACGTGTAGCCTGATCTCCAAAATGACAATTAAATGTCATATAGACTATTTGAATATAATAAAACTGAATTTATGAAGAGTTGATTTTTATTTGACACAAATCACAAAGATGAAGTCATTACATTCATTATTTCAATAGGCTATACACCTATATAACTGAATTTTATTAGACATCAACTTTATTAATAATTTTTGAGTCTAAATTGATACAATATCCGCATTTTAGTATTACACTCATTCATTCTGCTATTGCAATAGCCAAGTCACAACTGTTGGTGTTGTACTTGGTTAGGCCTACTACACTTCAACCAACAATGCAAAACAAAAATAAGGTCAAATGTCAATCCAGACAATCACCGAAACTACAGTGCCACCTTGAGGATGATATGTGTATATATGTGTCAATATTCACACCTATAGGTAATTGTTGTGCACAAAATATAAGAATACTCTGCATGCATTTTAAAAACCAACAAAACTAAAGTAAAGCAATTAACCCTCATAAGCCCCTACTTTCCTGTATACGTTGCAGTTCCCTGGGAGTAAAAATGACCCCAGAAATTAAAAGGGTGATTACAAAAAATATATAAATTTTTAATGATACAAATAATATATCATTTTTTTGTTTACTTCCCATCTTTACATTAATGCTGTGTTTGGGAGATATGAAGTACGTTTGTACCTGTTTACCACTCAATTCCTCAACTACACCATTAGCTTACCTGTAAAATATCAAATTTTTATGAAAAATGCACATAAACTATGATCTAAATTTGATTTAAATTGTTTTTAGATATTGATCTAGATGTTATGTGTTGAATTCCACCATTTGGTATTTAGAAAAAAACAGTTTTATGGTTACAGTTTAGGAAATAAATAATTTTAACCAGCAGATGCCCATGGAGACCCATTCATTTTACTGTGTGTGGCCAACTGCTCAACATCAATACTTTAGTGAAACATTTTGTGAATTTGTGTTTATATAAACATTAGAAAGGTCATTAAATTTTTTTTTTATTTCAAATAGTATAATTTTTTGTAGTTTTTGATGCATTTTGAAATGTTTTTACAAAATGTCACAGAAATTTGACTAAATGTATGGGTGTGTGTGTGTGTGTGTGTGTGTGTGTGTGTGTGTGTGTGTGTGTGTGTACCTGGTAATTATCATGTTGTAGGGACCAATTGTCCCCACAAAGATAGGAATACCAGTGTTTTTGTGACCTTGTGGGGACATTTTGATGTCCCCATGAGGAAACAAGCTTATAAATCAAACAAAATGATGTTTATTGAAAATCTAAGGTACAAGAAAGTTTTCTGTGATGGTTAGGGTTAGGGAAATGGGTAGGTAAGGGGAATATATACAGTTTGTACAGTATAAAATGCATTACGTCTATGGAATGTCCCCACAAAACATGTAAACACAGACTGTGTGTGTGTGTGTGTGTGTGTGTGTGTGTGTGTGTGTGTGTGTGTGTGTGTGTGTGTGTGTGTGTGTGTGTGTGTGTGTGTGTGTGTGTGTGTGTGTGTGCATGCACACACATGTGTGAGCATTTTACATCTTTGTTTTGCATCTGTGGCTGTTTTTTGCCAAATTCTGTAAAAAATGCTCTCTGTGTCATACCTTTGTGTGTTTGTGTGTGTCTGTTTGTGTGTGATTAAGCATGTCTTTTCTATATTGCATTTGTGCTCTAGAACCAGGCCTACCTTTCTGTGTCAAAATTTTCAGATTTATTCTGGATGCATTGATTTTATTTGATGAATAACAAGAAAAAAAATGATTTTTGCATTTCCCATTCATTTCAATTGGGGTCATTTTTACACCCCCAAAGGGCCTCTTTTGGTGAATTTTTTACACCTCTTTAGAACGACTCAAGCCCAGTTTTTTATATGAATCTTGACAGATAATCTGGAAAAGTCACAAAGTCTTATTCCACTGAGTTGAAGGGACCATGTTTTTTAATAAAAGTGGCTTGGGGGTAAGATTGACCCCATGGATTGTAAATATAAGGATATAAAATAATTGTATAAGTTATGAAAGAGCAAATAGTAGCTAATTTACTATTATCATGGGTCATGAGATTTACAACCACCATTTCTGGAATCAAGCAACAAAAACATAGGCTATTTACATTCATAGCAAACATGGTTTGGTTTAAACATTTTGGTTAGAGCAAGTAAATAAATGCATCTGAAATTTCTTGAATAAATTCCCAATTATTGAGCAAGTAACAAATTTGTGTTCAAAACTGCCTCCTACCTTACGATGATTCGCAATGAAGCAGTAAGCTTTAAATCGGTACGATTGCGCGGGAATATCAGTTTGTAACCGTTATTTGCAATTTTACGTTTTAACCAGAGATGGCGACGAAGACGCAAAAGTTACCGATTGCTATTATAAAATAAAACTCAAATGTTTAAACTATTTTTTTTTTTTAATAAAAATTAAACATTAATTATGATGTGTATATATAAAAAGTATGTACTTGAAAGTGTTAAAGTACGAAACCATTAGTAAAATGCTTATGCTCACATCATCCTCTGAGTTGTTACTGGATTTGACGCGGTAAATTGTAAATTGACCAGTAGGAGGACAGATGCACGGCAGGTGCTCCTCTTTCACACACCCCTCCCACATCCCAGATCCCTGCGTCCTCCAGCCCAGCAGCCGACAGCAGGAAACACAAGCATGGATCTCTCATCTGTCTTTCTCACACAAAGTGATATGAATGCAGTCCCGGGTCGTGTCATCGCATTTTTTCCGCATTTATGTCTTCGTGAGGACCGTATCAAGTGATGCGCAGACTGAATCCAGTCAAAAGATGAAATGCTTCTCCCGGTACCTGCCTTACATCTTCAGACCGCCGAGCAGCATCCTCTCCTCCAGCTGTCACACTGAGGGTGAGTGAGCGAGTGACGCTTAGCTGCGTGTTTACTTCACACTAAAACTATATTGAGTGATTTTAATGATGGAAGTAATAGAAATGGGAGAGAGGTGGTTATTTTACTAGGAATATGTGGCCGGACATTGGGATTGCATAACATTGAAACTGTGTCTTGAAATGTTGTGTATCGGCCACTTTGACAACATTGTGCGGCGTCCTAGGCACGAGCCGAGGGCGTTTGCGCGTATGATGCCCAGAAATGTTTGTTGGAGGACGTCTGTGATGCCCAAAATAATGTCTAGATCAACAGCTGACTAGATCTGAATACTGACAGTAAATTACAATGTGAATGTTATTGTGAGTATTGAATCAACCTGTGTGCATGACGTTACGTCAATAAAAGTCATAGGGGTCAGGTTAAGAAATATCTCATTTAGGCTACAATGTAATGTTTAATTGCGGTAAATTCCCCTTAAGTGGGACACTGCCTAGTGTGGGACACCTAAGGTCGTGTTTGTAGGTCTCCCCAAAATACATTAATGTCAGTGAAACTATGACATCAGAAAAATAAAATATCACATTACATATCAAATGTCTAGTCAGGTATGAGGGAGAAGCACATTTCAAGTCTGAAATTCAAAAAATGTCCCACATCAGTTAACAAAATTACATTTGCAATGATGCAGTCTGGCTTATATTATTTACTTCGTCTGTTAGAATTTAGTGGGATTTACAGCTTTTCGAAGACTTGCTGGTGCAGCAGTATCTAGGCGTAAACATACCTCCACAGGGCCTTGTGACTTTAAAGGGATAGTTCACACAAAAATGATTTTCTCATCCTCATGTTGTTCTAAACCTGAATGAATTTATTTTTCTGATGAACACAAAAGAAGATATTTTAATAAACGATGGAAAGCACAAAGCTGATCGTAACCATTGACTTCCATAGTAGGAAAAACAAATATGGTGGAATTCAATAGGTACCGTCAACTGTGTGCTTGCCATCATTTATCAAAATATCCATTGTTTATCACAATACTTCCATTATATTTGTCTTTCCTACTATGGAAGTCAATGGTTACAATCAGCTGTGTGCTATCAAAATATATATTTTTTGTGTTCACCAGAAAAAGAAATTCATACAGGTTAAGAACAACATGAGGATGAGAATGAAATGATGACAGAATTTTTGGGTGAACTATCCCAATTGATTTCCTGCAAGAACACACATACTCCATCACAAACCTTAGCTCTGATATCCTCCTCCTGTAGCTGACATACTGGACTTGTAATTTAAAACAACACCTGCAGCTACAGTATATGTCATTTTTGTAGTCATTCCTCCACATCCCTTTCCTTTGATCCGTCTTTTTCTGAGGATGTAAATGGCAGATGATCATTGCTTTGCTTGGTTCTGCCAAGTGAGTCTTGTGAAGATTGTGGGTTTGGCTGAGTATCTGCACAAGTCCTCTCTTTCTGTTTCCGTTTGTGCGAGCTGTTCAGGCCCGGATCGATCGGATCCTTTACCACTTTCTAAACGGTATTACGCAAACCTGTTACCAATTTGTGTTTGTTTCTCGAAGGCCATCATGGTGCCAGGAAGTTGTCTTTTTATGAGACAAATAGCTTCTTTGAGCTCTTCTGTTCTGGATTGAAGAACTAGTGACTCAGGATATTGAAGAAATATGAAAGAATTGTCTGGATGGAAATGCGCAACCGGGTTTCTGTTGCTTGTTTACACTGTGTAACAAAATAACAGTTTTATTTTTAACAATAATAAATAAAACTAGCAATACAATTCTTATCCAGTATCCACATAACATGGAAAGTCATGGAAGTGTATCAGTGTGGAAAGTGCATTGTTTTGATTCTTTGTGTACTAGATTTCAACCAAATATATACTCTTGGTGTAAAGAATTTAGCATATGAGCAGTACTGAGAGAGGGAAATTGATGTAAGACACAAAACAAAGGACATTGAGGTTTGTTGACAGAGTCAGGCAGATAAGCTACTGTAAGGCAAAGTAAACACAACCGTCTTCCAACAAGAGAATTCAGACAGCGTTGAGAGAACAGATAAAAAAGACTGAAAAGGGGTGGATATTGATTGACCTATAGATTCTGCTAGTAGTGGGGAAAAAACATGTTTACTCTGTTTAATTTGAAAACAAACATCACAGGAATGAATGGGCCTGTTGTGGTGTGCTCACAGTAGTTCACCCGAATATGAAAATGTTGTCATAATTTACTCTTTACTTTTATGCTATCTCTGATCATAAGACTTTTATTTTTTAGTTGAACTTGCATGCCAACATATTTGAACTTACCTGGGGTGCGTTTCCCAAAAGCATTGTTTGTCAGCTAGCCGCAAGTTTCATTGTTACAGTATAGCTCAACGATTCAGGTGTTTCACGAGTTCACACTAACAAATAAGTTGGCTAGATTAAATTTGTAAACGTATTTGGCGTGCTGTCCGGGGAGAGGGCTCTGAGCTCAAAAATGGGCCTGAACACAGAGTATACCCCCCCCCATGTTTAGGGAGTAAACTTGTGAGTGAGAGGAGATGAGCTGGTGGAGGGATTCTGAAGACTGTAGAGAATCCTTAGGTGAGTTTGGCTGTGATTATATATGGGCTTGCCTTCCTGCTGATTGGGTAGATATTTTGATTACTGATAGACAGCTGGTGATACTAGAGTATTTGTTGATTACTGATTGTAGACAGCTGGTGACACTTGAGTAGCTTATTCTGACGTGTTCCTTCTGAACTACGTTAATAAAACATAATTTCCCGAGAAAATCGTTCCAACTAACATTCACAAACTACATTGCAAACTTGTGGGGTGGAAACTACAGCTCTTGAGCTGTGGTTAGAAGCAGTTTTTTTGTTAGTCTGACATAGGGATGGGCGATATCTTATCGTTTGCGATATACCGCCAAAATTTATCCTCGCGATGAAAATCTGTCACCTCACGATAACAACGATATATCTAGTTGATGAGGTAGTTTGTGCGCGCCCAATTCACTGTTCATGTGCGGAGTGAACACAAACGGCGAAGGCAGACGTGAGGCTGAGGAGGGGCTTGTTGTTATTACCATGAATTTACCAGAATGCATTTACCAGTAAATACAAAAACGTGCTGTTCACACATGCAGTGACGTTCCGTCTTTTTACCAGTAAGACATCATTCACACTAGGGATGTCAAATTATGCATTTTCCCATATTCGATGATCATTTAAATTAACGATCAATCAATCGAATAATCGTTAACCGTAATAGTGCAATAAGCCATTACAGCAGTGGCATATAGACAATGACATAAAAGTGTGCATAAAAACGCCAGCTTCCTCACGCGAATTAAAAGATTTTATTTTGTCTAAATAATATGCTAGTGGGATTGTAAAATGAGTCAATGTAGTTGGTGTTTTGATAAAAATCATAAATTTAATCTCGTAACGAAAAATAATGACTAATAGACACAGTAAACTCCGCCTCATAACGGGCACTCCGCACAGTCGCATGCATCCATGACAAAATAAAAGTTTCATTAAGTGTTATTTTTTTAGTTGTTCACCTCGCTTTCTGGGTCGTCGATACACCGCTTGTTGTAATTATATCCAAGAAGCACACGAAAGGGCACTTTTCCCGTCGTTACCTTAACCTTAGCTTTAGACCTGCGGCGTACTTTCAGCAAAGATGCTTATGTTATGAAGACTTCAACCTTCCATTAGAAAACCCGCAACAGTGTTTAGCGTGTAGCGCCTCAGCCAGTCATGAATCTTAGGGTGGCCATTCGTGCCAGTTCCGCCGGACACGTCCCGAACATGTTTTCGGATTCGTTCTCCGAAAGTCGCGTTGGTCGACCGCATATGTCATCAAGGTTTAATATTTCGGGTTTAATTTCAGAAAAGCAACCGTTACATTTCAAGGTAAGAATGAAACTACAATGACTGTATGTCTTAAAAGAAATAAATCGTAAGTTTCTAATGTATTTTAACTGAAATGTGATGACGTATGCAGTCGAGCAACGCGACTTCCGGAGAACGAACCCGAAAACATGTTCGGGACGTGTCTGGCGGAACTGGCACGAATGGCCACCCTAGTCATGATGATGATCAATGATATATGTTGCGGGAGTTCAGAGTGTAACGACAGTCAGTTACAGTTTACACTTAACAGTTTCTTGCCAGAATTTAAGTTTTTCATTTTAATCTGTTTATTAAAAACGGCTTCTGGATGCCTTCCCTGTGTAAAGCAGCGTTAGCAGCGCTGCTATGCTAATCTTGCAGGCTTCCCTGAAGAGGGTCTTTGCTTTCAATATCCTAACTGTGTTTAGATTTTCGGCATCGGACCCTCTCAGATCCTCTGCGGATGCAATTTTGTTACGTTAGCAGCCAGCCTCGTCTTGAATGAGGACAAAAAGCCCAAGTGTGTGTTTGGCATCGAGCATCATTGTGATCATGGCTAGTTTAACTTCTTCGCGCTTGGTTAGTTTTTTCACCAGCTGTGTATGTGCTTTGCGCAGGCGCCGGACACACGTGCTTGCTTTTTCGACAATCGTTAAGTTTTATCGATTTAATTCTTATCGACAATTAATCCACGGTGTTCTATTTGTAAACAATGGCGGATTATGGCTTAATATCCACGGTCCGTATTTTGTTGTTTTCACATCTGTGGCAAACGCTGACGGTCGCGAAGTTGCTCGTGACCAAACAACATTGCGTTAGGCGGCGTCAAACGGAACCTGCATTTGCACGTTAGACTTCACAGAGGAGCGAGGTAAAGTTAGTTTTGGGTTTGATATTCGCTGCATATCCACCTAGGCTGCTTTAGGGGTCGTCTGCAAATCACAGAGGGTGTGCTAAGGACTTTGGCTATTTGGCAAATAGATGGTAAGCTGTTGGAAACAACTTTGGTGAATAAATGTGGATGTTAACTTCAGGTGTGCTCGACTTTTAAGCAGCACATGTGTGAAAACATCTGTAAACAGTGCGGGGGTAAATGTGTCATCTATAAAAAATAAAAAAAAGTTCTGATTGGCTCGAAGCCGAAGCTGTCAGCGCGGTCTGACGTCGTCTGTTCCATAGATATGTATAAAGGCTAGATGTCTTACGGCTGTGTCCCTAACGGCATCACCTGGCGGCCATCTTACCACAGGATACTCGTAAATTCGGAGAACACGTAAATGGAACTGGCCAGCAAGTGCACGTCATTGCATTATTAAAAGGTGTGCTTTCGGTGCTGCGCGCATAGGATTGTGGGTAATTTGAGAGTGCGAAGAGCACAAAGGATACACATATGACATATGCATTCTTTGCTGTATATGGGATATTTTTCAAATGAAGGACTCAGTCCTTTGTTGAAATTCCGAGGATCCTTGACATTGGAACAGTCTTTCTAACGGATGTCAATGACGTAGCGTCCACAAAATTATGGCTTCCGAGGATCCTTCCTTGACATTGAGAAACGCCCGGTAGCTCTCTTCTGGTTTCCCGTTTTTATTAATGAGTATCAACTACTGACATCTGCTGGTACAGGTAATGATCTCGTCTCGCGCAGGAACAGAATGGATGTGCTTCCTGTCCATCGTCTATTTTGTATGCCAGGGCATCTTTGAACTCAGTTGAAATTGCAGAAATAAAGCGAAACAATGCAGAACAAATATACGAGAAAAGACAGTCTTCAGATGTCCTGATCGTTATTTACAGCAATAATCAAATCTTAATTTGATCTCTAACAGATTAATTAGTAGGCATTATTAATTTACCATCTCTGTGATGTCATTAACCTTGTAGCTGAACCAATGTAGTTCGATGTTGGATATGCGACAAAGTTACTGTCGTTTGATTTCTAAATAAACTAAAAATATCAATAGTTTTCTCTCACAAACGTATAATTTGCCTCAGAAGACATAGAAACAAATGGTTTAAAGAAAGCGTTAGGTGTTTGGTGTGAGCACGGTCTGTGTTTAAAATAAACAGATATTGACCTTTAGTAAATTGTAAATTGATTTTCTGGAGCATAGTTTACCTTAATAATGATTTATTTTATTTCTAACCATGGAAAGCAATGTCGTTCGTTTATGTAAAACATTTGAATTACACCATTAGTTCCATACCAGTTAAGACCTGCTATGAGCCTTTCTTATTAAACAGATTTCTCTATGATGTACTGTAAATTACATTGGATAAAAGCACCTGCTAAATGGCCTAACATAATGGTTTTCACAAGAGCATAAAACATTCAATGAGTAGAAGGTGGAAGTCATTTCAGAACATTAGACCGGGACCCCAGGAAATGCATTGTACAGTATGTATACATCATATTGAGCATATGTGTGCTGTAATCGATGGTCACAGATGCCTGTAATGAATTTTGTGTGTTTACTGTACAAATCACACAATGGAGTATATTAACACTTTCATGCCTGGTATAAAGTAACTAGAGTCCCTGGATGAAGGAAGAAACAGGCTGAAGAAATCAGATAGGGCAAACTAAACCATTATAAGGAGCAGAAATTGCTTTAGCTGTCAGCTACTTTGTTGGAAACCAGGCAGAGAACAGCATAAAAATATTGTATTACCAGTAGACCTATATAAATACACAAATGCTTAGCCAATGGATTGTCCTGCTGTGCATACTGTGCAAATGTCTTAGGTATCTTAAAATGATTTCCTTGATGTGTACGTGTGTATTAGTACATGTTAACGATTTGCAAAAGGTACAAACCCAAAAGTAAACGATGAAGCAAATTATCGTCTACAACGTAAATCTCTTTTCTTGGACTACAACAAACACACGGATTGTAGGCAACAGTTTACTTCCTAAGATTGGTGATGTGGAAAAGACCGACATTATCATAATTCCTCCCGCTTGGACTCAGCCTGTAAGTTAACTCCTGTTAGCATTGCATTGTGAGCGAATCTTTCAAACATGGTAAGGAGCGTCACATTTCCGGCTGACGTCAGAGGTATTCACACCAATTACAATGTACAGATTACCTTGCCAATCAGGGACAGTTTTGTACAAAATCTGTGCGTTTTAGGAAGACAGGGAAATCTGAAGCTACAAAAATGTACGATATGTGGAAAATTATCCTTTTGTTTGTTCAGCTAGCAGAAGGTATAACATTCAAAAAATGAAAACCAACTATTTTTACCTATAAAGATAATAAACCTCAGTACACAAGGTGGCAATAAAGTTACCCTTCAGATGTCTGTGCCATTAAACCAGATGTCCGTGGGACTACATTTTTAATCCAGCTTCTTTGATCCAGCTAACTTTAGATCTAGTTTCAAGAAAGTCATGTTTAAATATACACTGTATACAGTCATTTTATTTATTTATTAAATTTTTATCAGAGAATCTGAGCATGAAGACTGAATGCTTTTTCTAGCATTTTAAGGTTTTAAAGTAGTTAGGTATTAAGACAACAGATGACATAATGAAATTATAGTAGAATAAAAAATGCAAAGATGATTTGAAGAACGGGAAAGTGGAATCAATGAGAAGAGATGAATGGTGATGTAAATGCCTGATGGTGATACTTAAAAACAGGTGACAATGAAGAATTTCAAAAGAATTTTGTGAGCACAACACAGATCATTGATTGATTTGTAGGCTGAAAATGCTGACACAAAATTATGTTTACATTACAGGGTTTTGCTTGGAGCTTCATTTGCCATTTAATCTTTATTACTTCATCATAAGTCCTGGCACTTCATCAGTTCTGCCACATTCACCTTCTCTTTTAACTCAAGTGTCAAGCTCTTTTGGGTCCTTGCCAAACAACATTGTCCATTACAAATTGTTTGATATGTATGTTGATATGAGTTTTTTAAGCTTTTAACCAAATTGATCCATATTGTTTTCAAATTACATCACAGTAGAGTTTTAATACACAAAACTATTAGCCAGTCACAACAGTGAGTGTTTACAATGAATTTGTTCATATTTTACAACTTGTATGAACTTGTACAACGTAAATTGTACAAAATGTATCATTATTAAAAAAGACACCCCTAACCTTGTCCCTAATCCCAGGCTTACAAGGTCAAAAGCCAATTTGGTCGTACAAATTCACATGAATTAGCCACGCATGCATGCAGTCACTACAGCACACAAGTCTTTGTTCACAACAAGGACAGATTAGATTACTTTTACTATAACTGTATGTGTGTCTTAATATATTTTCTTGCTTGGTATAATCATGGTTGGTATTTCACAATTTGAGCTTTATTAAACCTAATGGGGTGGTTTCCTGGACCCAGATTATCTTAAGACAGGACTAGGTCTTAGTTTAATTCTGAAATAAAACATTACTTGTGTGCACTTTGAGGCAAAACAAAGTGCACTGATGTATTTTAAGATATGTCAGTGTAAGTTGTTTTCAGTTTGGACAGATCTTACATTTATTTTTAGTCTAGGACTAGTCTAATTCCTGTCTGGGAAACCGTCCCAATGAGTTTTTGTAACAAGTCTATTTCATTGTCTTATAACACATAAGATGCACATCTTCACCATCTACTGGCATATTTGTATAATACAAAGTAGCTTGTCTCGTATTTAAATAGAAGCAATAATTGTAATTATGCTTGCCTAAGCTACTTTGGCATTACATAGAATGTATTTCTTGTCAAAATGAAACCGTCTGAACTGAAAAGGCTATAAAAAATACAGATAACTTTCCAACTTCCCATTATGCAAAGAGAGAAAAACAGTCATCTAGCCTAGAAATCTAGACGCACCCTAGCGGCCGCAAAATATATTTGCTGCCAGGGTTTAGTCTAGGCACTCACAATACACTTAACAGCTCCAAAAACCAAAATTTGGTCAGGCCAATCACATCGTGTGTAGCGTCTGTGGGGCGGGCTTAACATGATGACGACAGAGCTGCCTGCGACGGTTCCTACTTGAAAACAAAGAATGGCTGCTGCTGCTGGCGAACAGCTTTCTTTTGAAGCGGCTTTGGCCGCGACTCTGGAGGACTTAGACTTATGTTTTTCTTTGAGTGAAGAGCAAATAACCCTACTGAAGTCCTTTTTAAGCAAGAAAGATGTGTTTGGAGTTTTGCCGATTGGTTACGGTAAAAGTTTGATATATCAATTAGCTCCACTGGTGGGGAAACGCAGGGGACTCATACGTCACCTTCTTCGTTGCTCTGATTGGTCATAGCGCTATCCTATTGCGTACAGAGGCATTTTGAGGGACAACCTTATATCCCGCCCCTTGCATTGAGCCGTTTGTGTGAAGAGTTGCCAGACCTTACATCTTGATGTAGGTCTGGCTAACCAGGCTAACAGTCATCATGAAACCAAATGATTTCACTCTTCAACAATGACCTTCTGACACTAAGAGGCGGTTTCCCGGACAGGGATTAGACTAGTCCTAAACTAAAATAAATGTAAAAGCTGTCCAAACTGAAAACAACTTGCACTGACATATCTTAAAATACACTAGTGTCCTTTGTTTTGCCTCAAAATGCACACAGGTAATGTTTTTATTAAGGCATGTTTTTTGAAACTAGTTATATTTCTTAATTAAACTAAGGCCTAGTCCTGTTTAAGCTTTACAGGAAACCACCCATAAATTGTACAATAACTGTTTGACTGAAAGTAGGTCTAATGGGGTGTAAACACTATGATGATAACTATAAAGTTATGTTTATTCTAAACTAACGCGCTGCACTGTCGAATGTAGATGACCTGCTGTTGCTTTGTTTGTGTGCCAAACATTTTTCCTCCAAAATCTGACTGCAAAAGCCGAATGATCTTTCTTTAGGCTAAAAGTGCGCTCATCATTTCCATGCAAATCATGTATCTTGCAGCTTGATTATACTTTTTAATAAAAAGGTATTATATAAAAAAAGTATTATATCCCAATCGAAATACACAACTTCCAGACAAATAAACTTTAATAACACTAAAACCGGCGCCTCAAGCAACTAAAGTCAACATTCAACAACATTCAGGAAACCGCCAGAGATTATATTTGGTAGTATCATTCATAATCTAAAAAAATAAAGTTCTGAATAGGATCCTAACGAAATCTTTATCATTATAGTTGTGGTGTGAACTCTGCTATTCTCTTTAATATAAAGATTTTTTTTAGGTTGTCTATAGTGTAAATAGCCCTTAAAGGGACCCTCCACTTTTTTTTAAATAGGCACATTTTCCAGCTCCCCTAGAGTTAAACATTTAATTTTTACTGTTTTGAAATCCATTCAGTCGATCCCTGGGTCTGGCATTACCACTTTTAGCATAGCTTATCACAGAGCTGCCAACTTATGAGTTCAGCCTGGAGTGAGATTTTTTATATAAGTCCTAACCATTTGCCAATAGATAATAGTGTGGATTTTAGCTATTTCTGTGTTAAATAGTTGGAAAAGACTGCGTTAAAATGGTTCACAATACAAATCGAATCATATTTTAGAAATTAAATTGAAATAAAAGCTTTTACTGAGTTTAAATGCCTGAGATTAGAGTCTTTACCATTATTTTATACAACTCTATTATGCTTTCCTTCTGATAAAAGTTCCTTCCAAAAAAGTTCTTAAAATCTAATGAATAGGCTACTGGTCTCTGTAAAACGTATAACTGCAGATAACAGCAGCTTTGATTCAGTTTATCCATTGAGAAAGAGAAGCGTAAAGTAATGATTGGTGATAGAGAGACTGTCACAATCAAATAAACCAAATGAGTAGTTTATATTAAACTTAAGCAACAGATAATGTGTATGTCAAGACCATATAATTATATTTCGTATATATTATTGTTTATAGATGTCAAATATCAATTGACTTTTTTCTCTTTTATTAAAACCTGTCACAGCAAACATCACGCAGGCTTGTACTGCTTGCAAACATACACACGCGAGTGATGGTTGATTAAAATTGCTGTTTTCTGAGGGTATCTGCGTGCGTGGAATCCGGGCAATTCTCTGCTTTTCATCCAGACCTTGACGCTTTGTGTGTTCGACTGGTGCGGAGCTGACTGATCGGCGTATGACATCAAAGTAACGCGAGAGCAAAGGTAAAGGCGGACCCTTTTGTAACATTTCGCATTGCTCTCGCGGTAGTCTGATGACCTCGCTGCCGAACTTCCTGCGCAGCGCCACATAAAGTGAAATGCTCTTTGACTCTTTGCAGCAAAGTACCAACAACATGAGAAGTGGTGGCACCTAAGACAGTGAAGGTACGCTAAAATATAAAAGTGTCAGTACTGCGAACACTGGTTTAGCTACATACATCGTGCTTTGCTCTTTCACCATCGCGCAGCCGCGCACTCGCTCTCTGTGGTTTGTAGCTGGCGCTTCGGCATCTGTAAACATTAACTCCACCTTCTTTGATTTGATTGGCCTTCGCATCATTTTGACTTTGACGAGCGCTTTATGCTGTTTGAGGCACGCCAGATAGAGATAGGCGTTTTACAGTATTTACAGTTAGGTATATTAGGCAATTATTTAATGTCTTTTATTAAACTCAGTGGGAATCTCAATGGTGGGCACGAGCCTGCGTGAGAAAATGGATGTGTGGCGTGAGAGCGTGAGAATGGGGTCAATTGCGTGAGTCTCACGGTGAATGCGTGAGAGTTGGCAGCTATGTTATCATAATTCATTAAATCTGATTAGACTATTAGCATTGCACTCAAAAATAACCAAAGAGTTTCAATATTTTTCCTATTTACAACTTGACTCTTCTGTAATTACATTGTGTACTAAGACAGACAGAAAATTAAGAATTAAAGAGTTTTGATATTTTTCCTATTTAAAACATGGCTGCAGGAGGTGCAATGATATTACGCAGTGCCTGAAAGTAGTCCTCTTGGTAGCTTTTAATTAGGGATGCACCGAATCCAGATTTTTTGTGTTCGGCCGAATACCGAATCCACAGTTTAAGATTCGTTCGAATACCGAATCCTACTCGCATCCTTATTCCATTAACATAGTAAAACACATTAATGAAGTAAACAACGTCCACAGCAGTGTATTTTTCATTTTATTTAATTTTCACTGAAAAAAAAAGGATAGGCAACATTATGCCAGGATGAAAAGTTGGAAAAACTATTTTGACAATTACCATAAGCCTATGCATAATGAAAGCGATGCGTTGCAACACGCTTGTTTTTCCAGGTGCGTCCGCGAAATGTGAACCGCCCCTAAGGCTCACCGAAACGCTCCACATCAGCACCCGATGTGTGTAATCAACGGCCGCGTGACGTCGACCAACGCAAGCCTAGGGTTCGGTGGGAAAAAAATCTAGGATTTGGCCGAACCCGGACCCTGTCAAAAAGCCCAGTATTCGTCCAAATCCTGGATTCGGTGCATCCCTACTTTCAATAGCAGGGGACTATTTTCGGGCGCTGTGTAATATCAGTGCACTTGGTGCAGTCATGTTACGGCAGCAAAGTTCTTGATTATTACACCAGAATGAGAGTATAGTTCCTAGCCATATTGGCCTAGAAAATCGCAACTTTTAATTTTCTGTCGGTCTTATGGTGCGTTTACACCAAACGTGTTTCAGGTGTCAAAATCGCGT
This sequence comes from Misgurnus anguillicaudatus, assembly GCF_027580225.2. Taxonomy (NCBI): domain Eukaryota; kingdom Metazoa; phylum Chordata; class Actinopteri; order Cypriniformes; family Cobitidae; genus Misgurnus; species Misgurnus anguillicaudatus. The sequence goes on from NC_073345.2 coordinate 15,294,072, forward strand.
CTACCGTGCGTAGTTTGCCGCTTGAACAGTTTGAATGCATTCGCGCGTGTAGAGCGGAGTAGACGCGCGGAAAAAGCAAGCATTTGACGCGCGTCAGAGGCAAAATCCGCTTCTTGTGGGAGGGGCAAGTGCTATGCGGTTGTCTGTTTGCAAGATGACTGATGTTGATTGTGCATTTATTGAGAGAGTTACCGGTTTGTATTTGGCAACCTTACTATAGGGGGAAAATAAACGGCGCGGGTCAATAAACGTCACGTGACTCAAAAGTGAAATGTGTATTACAACTCACCAGGTTGCCCAATGTCCTCACTGACACTTTTTATTCCTGTCTCTATAGAAATAAGAACGTGTGTCTTATAGCTCCGGGTGACTGCTCACGGACAATATCGAGCGTTCCTTCAGGTTAAATGAGTGACTCTGGGCGGGGCTGCCTCCACAGCAGCAAGCAGGCTCCTGATTGGTTAACACAGCGCGAAAATCCGCCAAAGTTAAAATTTTTAAACTCAGGCGTCAGCCGGCAATTCGTGTCAAACACAAAATGCACAAAAAGCACCATTCGTGCGTATCGCGCGTACCGTGCACAACGCTCAATTCGCCTTTCTCGCGAGCTAGACGCAAATGAGGCGGAAACGCGTCTTCCGCGCCAAATGGCTGATCCGCACCGCAGGACCTCCAGACGCGCGTCAACGTGTCTTCACATTGACTTACCATTAAAATCACCCACGCTTCACGTCTCTACCGCGGTTGGTGTAAACGCAGCATTAACACACAATGTAATTACAGAAGAGTCAAGTTTTAAATTGGAAAAATATTGAAACTCTTTGGTTATTTTTGAGAGCGATGCTAATAGTCTAATTAGATTTAATGGATTGTGTTAAGCTATGCTAAAACTGGAACCGCCAGACCTTGAGATCGGCTGAATGGATTCCAAAACGGTAAAAACCAAATGTTTAACTGTATGGGAGCTGGAAAATGAGCCTATTTTCAAAATAAGCGGAGTGCTTTTAACGCTTTATTTCCTGGAAGGCATTTTTGCATTGACCATTGAAGAGTACCTGCTTCACGTATCTGCAACCTTTTGCACTATTCTAGGATATAGGTCACTTGTTAAATACTTCTAGTATTGATTTGCAATCTGTTACCATAAGCTTTAAATATACTAATAAAGGCTCAATAAAATCTGCATAAAATAAGCAGTATCAATGAAAGTTACCTGTAAGTTAATGCCTTGATGGGACTACTGTCTACCCAGAAAGTGGCATTTGTTCAAGTCTCTCTCTGTCAGCCATATTAATTCCACAACAATTTATGCAGTTTGGCTTTGGGAGCATTAGGAGCAAATGCTTATGAAGTTATGTAAATGAAACATTGAAGCACCGTCATTATTGAAGTAGAACAAAGAACAGATGGGACACAGGGTTCAGATTTGACTTTGTAATTAATGTAGTGCAATCTCACATGCCTGAGCTTAATCTTTATCAAACAGACAGTGCTGGTTAAAGCAGCAAATTCTCTGAATTCAAACATTGTTAAAAACATTCATTTCAATATGTAAGTACATGTGAACAAAATTCATCAAACAATGTGCTAGTAGTTTTGGGATATTTTATTTACTTTAGAAGTCAGTCAATAGTAATGGTCTTGCATCATTTGTTGCCATTTAGCCATATTTTATTGTCTAAAGCAATGGCATTCAAACATTTTAGGTTTGGCTCAGCTTTCCTCTTTTTCTTGTTTTCACAAGGTTTCTTACTCTCAGTATGAATGGGTTAGTCTCAGATGGCTGCATATGAATCTCAGGGGTCAAACAGCTCTGAGCATGCAGGCTTGATGCGCTCAGCTTGATGCAACATTGGCGCTTCTCTAAAGATTTGATTTAAATGAAGAACAGTCAGAATGGAAATTCTTCTTGTGTCATAAATACATAATTTAAGAAGAATCCAGTATTTCACCAGCACACTACTGCACTAACTTCTTAACTTCTTTAATTTCATGACATGTGCACGCATGCATCTTGAGACATCGATTAATGTTTGCATATTCATCTGGAAAGTGTTATTTGTGCTACGAGTCACAAAAATGTTTCTTTTATGTCCATGTTAGCATGACACTCAGCATAGATTTTATCGTGTAGTGTTTAATTTGTATTTTTATTGAAGCGTTCTAATGCTACATTCACACCAGCCGCTGTAGAGGTGTCAAGCGCTAGTGATTTCAATGTTAAGTCAATGTAAAGATGCCTTGACGCGCGAATGAGGCGTTTAGCGCCGTGGTAGACGCGATTCCGCCTCGTTCATGCAAATGGCGCGAATTGAGCATCTGGCGTGGTACGCGCAAATGGTCCTTTTTGTTCATTTTGCGTTTGACGCAAATTTGTGGCTGACCCCCGAGTTGAAAAATTTGAACTTTGGCAGATTCGCGCTGCGTTAACTAATCAGGAGCCTGCTTGCTGCTGTGGTGGCAGGCGCCCGGAGTCACTCATTCAACATGAAGGAACGCTTAAAGGATAATCCCGTATTTAACACTTTGAGTCTCATTTCTGGTTTGTTTTGGATGAACTACAGTGATGGACACAGAAATTTTGACAATGGGTCGTGTCTTGAGTTTTTGACTCGTTTAGAAGCGTCTCTTGACTGCTTCAGAATGGAAGTCAATGGCCATGCACAAACATGTCATTAAAACAACACTTAACGTTCATTTTCAAAACTGTGCTACTCACCGAGTGGTTCATGGTGTTCGTTGATGATTAAAAACAAGTTGTGTAGCGAAATACAGTTTCTGTCGTGTTTTATTTGGCATTTTGTAAAATTCCATTGACTTCTCTTGGAAGACTCATTGCTCGCTGATATATCACTCCGCCGCCGGGAAACAGATAAGGGTCGGTTTACATGTGGTTGTAGTTTTTTTGCTCGGTTTCTCTCAGAATAAATTTTTCCCATATTTGTAGGGCTGGACCAGAATATTTGAATATTCGTTTCGTGGGTTGACATTCGATTTTCAGTTTTGAGATTCGAATATATATATAAATATTTTCCAGCGTTAATGCAGAGCTTTTGCCAAGCAGGAAGTGCGCTCCACGCTCCCGCTCAATAGGTGGCGCAGAGAGACCAACATCCATAGCCAACAGCCACCAAATGGCACCAGTGGAAGAGATCTCCTCGAACGGAAAGCGCGCTTCCTGCTTTGGCATTTACGCTAATAGTGTTGTAAATAACGTTCAGTTTCTTGCAAAAACTGATTGATTTGCTTCACAAGACGTCAATATGTCACACAGAGTTATGGGGGATTACTGTTGTATTGGATATATATGCTTTAGCTCTTAAAGTGTGCAGATCTGTTGACTTGCATGACGGAGCACTGGGGTTTGTGCAAAATATCTTCTTTATTGTTCTGCTGATGAAAAAAACATATTGGATGGTGTAAGTGTTATAAATAAACTTGATTTTGAAAGTATGCTACCGTTTTATTACAGTTTGTTGGACTACGTTCTTTCATGCTTCAGACTCAAATATAGAGCGGAAGTATGTACGCGGTTGTGAGGTATCTGAAAAAATAGTTCCACTATAGCAAATAACACGGATTGAAACATACATTGCGCCAATATATTTGTTTTTATTCATCAACGAACACCACGAACCACTCGGTGAGTAGTACAGTTTTGAAAATGAACGTTAAGTGTTGTTTTAATGACATGTTTGTGCATGGCCATTGACTTCCATTCTGAAGCAGTCAAGAGACGCTTCTAAATGAGTCGAAAAGTCAAGACTCGACCCATTGTCAAAATTTCTGTGTCCATCACTGTAGTTCATCCAAAACAAACCAGAAATGAGACTCAAAGTGTTAAATACCGGAATTATCCTTTAATATTGTCCGTGAGCAGTCACCCAGAGCTATATGACAAGTTCTTATTTCTATAGAGACAGGAATAAAAAGGACCTCTCTTGAAAGATTGTCAGTGGGGACATTGGGCAACCTCAGTGTTTCCCATACATTGATTTATTTGTGGTGGCCCACCACAGAATCAACACTGGCCCCCACAAATAGAATTTTCATGATTCCCATTTACATTTTTATTTCACTTTTTAAAACAGCTTAATTCGGCTTAAAATACAATTTGATATATAATACAGATCAAATACAGATACAGATCAAAGAGTAGAAGTGAAACATATTTCAGGTGGCAACACTAGATCAAACGCAAACACGACATGATGACATCACATATATGCTAATTAGCGGGTGACGTCATCACCACCACAGTCTCCTCAAAATCCTGTGGGAAACACTGAACCTGGTAAGTTGTAAATACACATTTCACTTTTGAGTCACGTGACGTTTATCGACCCGCGGCATTCTCACCGTTTTTAAAACTATTTTCCCCCTATAGTAAAGTGACTAAATACAAACCGGTATCTCTCTCAATGAATGCTCGGTCAACATCAGCCATCTTGCAAACAGACAACCGCATAGCACTTGCCCCTCTCACATAAAGCGGATTTCGCCTCTGATCCGCGTCAAATGCTCGCTTTATCTGCGCGTCTACTTCGCTCTAGACGCGCAAATGCATTCAAACTGTTCAAGCTGCAAACTAGGCGCGGTAGATGCATTTTTGACGCCTCATAGGCGGCTGGTGTAAACGCACAGCGTAAGGGTTCTGACACTCTTACATCCACAAAGTAAGCTTTTAGTGTACAAATCTTTTTGATGCTTTATGTATTTATGCCTATGGATAAAAAAGTAGATAATTGGATCTAGAGCGTACTTTAAAGGGATAGTTCACCCAAAAATGAAAATTCTGTCATCATTTACTAACCCTCATGTTGTTACAACAAACCTGTATGAATTTCTTTTTTCTGATGAACGCAAAAGAAGATATTTTGAGAAATGACACAGCTGATAGTGACCATAGACTTCCATAGTAGGAATAAAAAAAATATGATGGAATTTAATGGGTACTGTCAACTGTGTGCTAACCATCATTTATGTTCATCAGAAAAAGAGAAAAAACGAACAAAGGAGTCCCTTTCCTGCTCATCTTCTAATAACTAAACTAAATCCCTTTATTGGTTATTGGAGACGAGATGCTGTTTAATTTTAAAGTGCCGCAGTGTGCCATTTGAAGCTGACAGTGCAGAGTTCAGGTCCCCAGGAACTCCTGGCGTCTTCATTCCACCACACAAGACGCTTTTGTGAAGATCTGGAGTCTGTCAGATCTTCTTGGTCGTGGGCTTTTTGTTGGCACAGTTTGCAGCAGGACTACAGTCTAGACCAGGGGTCTCCAACCTTTTTGTGAGCAAGGGCAACCACAATGGATAAAGGGCTACCTTCTTGATATTGTCTACTCAAAACTATTTTATTTAAAATATATATATATATTATTTTATTTATTATTTTATTTACTTGTTAATGTTTTATCATACATATTAACATACATAAAAGAAGCCAATCTAATATAAAAATATGTAATTAATAAATATTAAAATTGGGGCTATTAATATAATGTCCTTTGGCACGCAACTTACAGACTCTGTGCAGGCAGCCATGTTGCAGACCACTGGTCTAGACCATACTGTGGTCAAACTGGGGTCCAGTTTTATGACATTTTATAAAATACATTCATGTATCATGAATTCTGTGTAATTAACCCTAACAAAAATAAGGCAGCACTACTTTGTATAACTTAATATGTAAAATCAATTTTAGAACAGTTTTTGTAATAAATTTTCTTTGGGGGGGCCGCGAAGGAAAGCACCGACCGTACACAAGGGGGGCCGCACGCGGAAAAAGTTTGAGAACCACTGGTCTAGACAATCCTATTGGCTCTTAATGTATCTGTATGCTCTCAATAGTTTGGCTGTGGTTGCAACTGATACTTTGTGCTTGTCTGGTTCTGAGCTCCAAAGCATGCTGGCTCATCACTTTCCTCTTAAACAGACAGGTTTTATATTCAAAGAGACCCAATGCTGGATTTTGATTGATGTCTCACACCCCGACACACAATGCACGCTACATGCACGACTGCGTTAATGCATTTTGTTAGTTTCAGTCTGTGCATCTGATACTCAACATTATGCATCTTTGCTAATACAGGATTAATGTAAAGGCTAAGAGACAAGTCAGCACATCATCACAGTCCCTTGATAAAGCACTGTGACCAGTTTTGAGGTGTAGATGTGGGTCAAGAATAGCGAGCACAGCCAAATTGAGGGATGGCCTGCATGTAGATGCGCATCTGGTTGGCATTATATATGCATGAGGAAGTGGCAACCAGAAATATCGAAAGCAACCACAGTTCTAGATTTGCTATCACTTATTGTTTGCATAGCCTCATTTGTGTATCTGGGAAAAGACCAAAGGTTTTGCATATTGTAGGTTTTACAGCAAGGTCTATATTACAGTAGTATACATCTGACTGCATTTCTTCTGCATCATTGCAAACTCCACACAAAAAAGACCTCCTGACCCAACCGAAACTCAGACCGGGTGATGTGATCACCTTCCTGTGATGCAACAGTGCTACCCACCGAGCCACTGTGCGTCTCCTGCAATAATATAATCATAACAGCGTAATGAGACTGAGATCTCAAACCAGCAGACAACAGGTGTAATGTTTAGGGTTGGCCAGTGGAGGGCACTGGTTGACAGGGTTTTTTGTTATAAAGGTTGTGTATTTGCAGGAAAGGAGTGATGTACAGCAGCGTGTGACACCAGGTGGGATTGTTTCTGCATCACTGCTTCCGTCCTAAACTCTGAATAAACATATGGACCGCCAGAGCTGTGACACGTTAGAAGATTAGAGTGAATGAGACGTATGTGTGTACATGTGTGTCATGCAGGCTTGTGTTAATGTCTGACATCATTTCCTTTGTATCTCACCACACATTGCAAGTGACAAACGCAAATGAGAGCAAACGTAAAAGTCATGGGTTTGATTCCTGGGTATCACAAATACTGATAAGGTATGTTGAATGCACTGTAAGTAAACTTTGGATAAAAGCGTCTGCCAAATGCACAAAATGCAAATGTACATTCATAATGCATATCCATAACCCATGAGACGAAGACCCCACAGCTCTGTGTTAATGCCAAAACATCTAAACCAGACTCTGAAATTAGTGAAGGTCACCTCATTACTATTTAAGCACCTGTTAAGATGTTTCCTCTCTTGTGACCTATTAATAATTCAACAGTTCATCTTTATAGGATTCCAACTACATGTATGATGTTATTTAACCCTCAGACCTCGTATCCTGAGTAAATGAAGGAATATTGAGGTTATTGCGCACCATAATGAATGCTTAATGATGGACAGATGTGTGTCCTCATCGTCATGGTTACGCTGGCTCAGACACAGCAGATCCGGCAGGGAAGCGGAGTTTCCTGCTACGAGCTGTCTGTCTGATCTGCGGAAAAGCCTTCTGCGTGTGAGCGTGACGGATGATATGGACAACAGGTCAGCGTTTAGATACAGTGGAGATGAGACCATATGGTGGTGCTGGTTGGCAGAATGCTGGTCTGTCTGTTAGATCTCATTTGCTGACCTGTTCCTGTAGCTCAACTGGTAGAGCGTGGCACTAGCAATGCCAGGGTCGTGGGTTGGGTCTTTAATTGCATCATTTATCTTTGTACCTGGCAGTGGGGAGGACAGACATCAACTGATCGGCTGTGCATTTCAGGATGCTGATGAAGTGGGGTTGTGAAGGCTACCGTCGCACGCCAACTATGTTGTGATATACATCGATCTGCAATTATTGAACATAAATATTGATGACGTACACTCTCAGAAATTAAGGTACAAGAGCTGTCACAGCGGTGGTACATCTTCAAAAAGTATGCATTTGTACTAAAAGAGTGCAGGTTAGTTTTGGTACCTAATACTGTAGGCTACATAATTGTACCTTAAAGGAATAGTCCATTTTCTTAAAAGAAAAATCCAGATAATTTACTCACCACCATGTCATCCAAAATGTTGATGTCTTTCTTTGTTCAGTCCAGAAGAAATTATGTTTTTTGAGGAAAACATTGCAGGATTTTTCTCATTTTAATGGACTTTAATGGACACCAACACTTAACACAACTCAACACGTAACAGTTTTTTTTCAAAGGAGTTTCAAAGTCTAGACACTTCACTATAAACGATCCCAAACGAGGCATAAGGGTCTTATCTAGCGAAACAATTTTCATTTTTGACAAGAAAAATTAAAAATATGCACTTTTAAACCACAACTTTTCGTCTAGGTCCGGTCCACACGACCTAACGTAAATGCGTACTAGGGAGGTCACTTGTTACATATATAAAACGCACATTTGCGGACCATTGTAAACAATAAACTGACACAAAGAAATTAATTAGTATCATTCCACATACAACAACATAGGAACGGTCCTCTTTCAACACACTTTTTAAACACTGGGGCGTAGTTTCGCGTTCGTCCTCTGTGACCTCTTGACGTCATGGCGTATTGCGTGAGGTCACGCTGACGCTTTCAGGACTGGATCTAGACGAGAAGTTTTGGTGTAGGGGTGTATGTTTGTTGTTTTTCTTGTCAAAAATGGGGGTCGTTTCGCTGGATGGGACCCTTGGTCCTCGTTTGGGATCGTTTGTGGTCCTTTGAAACTCCGTTGAAAAAAACTGTTACGTGTTGAGTTAAGTGTTAAGTGTTGGTGTCCATTAAACTCCATTAAAATGAGAAAAATCCTGCAATGTTTTCCTCAAAAAACATAATTTCTTCTCGACTGAACAGAGAAAGACATCAACATTTTGGATGACGTGGTGGGGAGTAAATTATGTGGATTTTTTTTAAGAAAATGGACTAATCCTTTAATGGTAAATATTAGGAACAGTAACCACTGGTCTCATATATTTGTTTTTCGGAAGCCTGTACAATGATTTAGTTTCCTGACATCCATCAAAAGAACAGTGTTTTCTCAACATTGTGCGATATTTCTTGATGGGTTGTTTGGCAAAAAGGGGGTGGGACAGTGACTAAGTATTCCTGACGTCAAGTATTTACGGAAGTCAGAATAGCTACTTCAGGAAGGCTGTGTGAATTTGACTCTGAAATGACTGTTTTGAAACTTATATGGTACTTACATAGACCCTTGACCACAGTTATCATGAAAATAGCCATGAAACCTTTTAAGATATAACAATATGGGACCATTTAATAGCATTCAAACAAATTTTGATCAGCATCCAATAAAACGTGCATTAAATTTGCATGTTGAACTAAGACAAAAGCTAATAAAATTCTAAAGATTATTGTATAAAATCACTTTTATTTTGTATGCGATTAATTGCAATGAATCTTTGCCCAGGACTAGTAAAAATGTATTTTGCTGATCATGCAGCCTGTGTCCGGTATATGTGTCAGACAGTTGCTGGTAAAACCCGGATGCTTGGCAAACTGTGTCTATTGATTTGCAGTCAAAGTCTGGCATGAGGATGAATTAACAATGAAAGAAAACTAAAAAATCGATTTGTGTATCAGTGACGTCTGTCATAAGCAGTGCATATCGACTGTGGTTGTATCTGGGACAAATGGTTCAGTGTTTATGGAAATTACAACAGCACAGTGCTGGTGCTGTTCACTTAGTCGTGTGTGTGCATGTTCAAATAAATGGATAATAAATAAGCTATTAATTTATTTACATATTTTGACTCACATGCACAACATGTAACGTGAAGTTTGTCATTTGTAGTTATTTAGTACCTTAGCCTAGCCTGCAGTTTACTACCAATTGATAGAGAAGCTTTTGTTGCTGTTTTAATGTGTTTGGCATTTGCATTTGGCAAGCGCTGCTTCATCCCAAGTTAGTGCGATTTTGTGAGTCCCCTGGGAATCAAAGCGACGACCTTGATGTTGTTAGCCCCATGCTCTAAGGTGCACTTTAGCCTCCTTTCATGACAAATTCTTATGTGTGTATATATATATATATATATATATATATATATATATATATATATATATATATATATATATATATATATATATATTTATTTTTTTTATTTATTTATTTAATCTGTTTTTAGGTGGTTTCTTTTAAATGCAATAAGGCTGTGGTTGGATAGTGCAGATTAAGAGGCGGTATTATCCCTTTCTGACATCACAAGGGGCGCCAGATTTCAATGATCTATTTTTTACGTGCTTACAGAGAATGGTTTAATTTATAGCACTTAAACATGGGAAAAGTCAGATTTTTATGAATTTTACCCTTTACATTTTTTACAATTTTAACTTACTATCATTTATCTTGACAAATGATGAGTTGCTACAACTTAATAAGATTACAGTGTAGAAATTATTTTTGTTTATCCCCATGTCATCCCAATGTAGTCTATATAAAACATTTGAGATATTAAAGATATCTTGTGATTTGTCTTTTGCATGACACAATTTATAACATGCAATTTTATTTCTCAGTGCATCTCTGTGCTGAGGAATAAATAGAAATGCAATAAAATATTATAACCATCCACCACAGTTGTACCCTATATTTTAGGGTGTGTAGAAATGTTTTCTTTATGTGCCTTGGTGTATTCAAATAAAAACTAAAGTTTAGTTGAATAAATACTTTGGATCCATCAGGAGAGCAAGAGTATTTATGGCACAGGTGCAAAACGTTTGTGCATCTTTGCGGTGAGGTCAGTAAAATGCTGATGGTTGGTATGAAGGCAACCTCGAGCTTAGTCCCGGTGGATACAATTTGTGCTTTAGTAATAGGTGCTATGAAGGTCAACTCAATGTGTCAACAGCAGATTTTTTTTTAGAGCACAGAGGTAATAATATACACAAAAAAATGGTGCAAAATGCCACTTAAAGTGGTTTACTGACTTGTAATCATATAGGAACTACATTATGTGCTATATTACCTATTGTATGTAGAGAAACAAACACATACAACACAAAAGAATTATAAAAGTGGTCAATGCAAACCTGGCGTGTTTAGACATTAGACATTGATATCATACTTGAGTGTAAGGCTGAGGTGAAGACTGAAATGTAAACATTTTAATAGTTTTATAATAAGACAAATCGACTAACAAAATAGATAGACACACACATAATTTTGTAGATTCATATTGCTACACACACGCACGCGCGCACACACTTACACACACACACATCATGATAGAGTTGGCAGAGTGCTGCTGTGTGTCGTGAATAGAGGAGTGTTAATTAAAGCAGGAACACTATTGATTTGAGCCTCCTCCAACATCCCCTCATACGCCTCAATAACCTCATCATGTGTGTGTGTGTGTGTGTGTGTGTGTGTGTGTGTGTGTGTGTGTGTCTGTGTGAGAGAGAGAGAGAGAGAGAGAGAGAGAGAGAGAGACTGGTTAAAATTTGAATGTTGATTTAATGCCAGGGTCCAAAACTTTACCAAGTTTTAAATGTGTATATAAATTGACTGAATTACTCCACATTTACAGACTGAAGACTGCAGTTTAATACAAGGACTAAATCAAATCTTAATAATGATAATCTGACCCTCACTAATAGAAGTGACATTTAGATTCCGACATTTAGCTTCAAACTTTTGCCTCTGTGAAAAATGTTGCACAGGAAGTTCTTCCTCCACATTGACAAACTCTGTATACTGTATGTGATATATTCATCCTCCAAAATTAACATTATGATGAACAAAATTTCAATTACATGCTGCAGATGACAACGATTTGTATTGTTTGTAGAAATTTTGTGTGACTATATCGCTAAATTATTCAATTGTAGGGCTGCACGATTTGGGTAATTTTCCCCATTGCGGTTATTGATGCTAATATTGCGATGTGCGATTGCGATTATACTAAATGGTATCATGAGTCAACTTGATGGGTTTTAAGGAAAATCCACACACAGTTTAGCTAAAATGTGTATTTGTAAAACTAGAAATGTTTTCGTATTGCCACGTGACGTAGCAACTGCTCAGTGTCAGTAATCCTAAATCCAAAAAACTGCCATACAACAGACATAGTTTTTTTTTTTGCCAACAGATCACTGTCAACCTCCTCTGCATCCATCTTCGCTCTGGTATAAGTGACAACGCACACCACACACGTGCATGCCACAAACAGCAAGGAAAATCATCAAACTGTTATAAAAAAGTTTGTTTTAACAAGTCCACACATTTATTTATTTAATATAATTGCAACATTTTGCTGTCATATAATCACACAGGCTGACATCGCGATTGCGATGGGATTAATTGTGCAGCACTATTCAATTGTTATGGGGAAAATAATTTTGCTGTCAGTTAAAGAATTGTATGTCCAAAATATATACTAGTCAACATTTGGGGCCCTATTTAAATGATCTAAGTGCATGGTCTAAAGCGCACAGCAGCACACAGTCTAAACGGGGGTGTCTGAATCCACTTTTGCTAATTTAACGACAGGAAAAATGGTTTGTGCGCCTAGCACACAGTCTAAAAGGGTTGTTCTTATTCTCGTAATGAGTAATGGGTGTGTTTTGGGTGTAACGTGCAATAAACCAATGATAGTATCATCTCCCATCCCCTTTAAAAGCCAGTTGCGCTTGCACCATCTCGATTCCCTATTTAGATGGCCGAAATTGTAAACTGAAAAACTAAGTGGAGGAAGAAAACCGCCAGTTTAAGATTGATGTTAAAAAATTAGTTGTATTTATTTGTATAGAAATTATTTTTTGTTTTTTTGTATTAAAACCTTTTGGTTTTCTTTAAAAGTCATTTTCTTTCAGTCATGGAAGTAAAAATAGCAAGCTTTTAATTGCTGTAACTGGATGGATAGCATACATGTTTAGTGTAATCTCAAAGAATAATTTAAAAATGCAAGAAAAGGTTTGTACTCTAAAAATATTTTATATTAAACAGGAGGTAAAGAATTTACAAACGTGTAGAGACCCGAAATGTTTTAGCACTCGGACAGCGCCGGCCGTGAGGGTTTTGAAAAGCATTACTTAAAAAAGGTTCTTATCTCACCATTTACACAGGTCATAGTCATCATAAACAATAAATCCGTGGGGTAGCATTTTAAAAAACATTTTAAAATAAATTTAGTATTTGCATTTGTTTAAAGCAAAACATTAAAGTACTTACCAGGCTACAGGTGAAGCTGCTCTTTACGCTTTCTAATGTCTTGTAATCGGTCCTCATTTCATTTATGTCCAAGAGGATGTCCAAAAGGATAATACAAATTTTAAAACGTTTGTTTGCTAACGTGGATCAAAACCTTTCATAAAAGTATTAAAACCAATACCCAATACCCGTTTTTGTCTTACAGAAAGGCTTTGAAGAACCTCTTAGATCCACTTCAAATGTTTACTAGTTTAAAGCCTGGTAACAAGTAATTGTGGCTATTATAATATTTTCTTAGTTTACATACATCAAGTGATCACTCAAGTTTAACCTTTAATCATCATATCTACATGTCTGAAAGTCATTCCAGTGTCTAATGAATTACAACAAAAGCAAAGGCAGCATGCCAGGACACATGAATGATTTGGTTTTAAAAACCCAAAATGGTTATTCCATCAAATATTTATTTTTTAGGGCTTCTTAAACACATGTAAAAACATTATTTTTGCATTGTTTTAAAATGAATATCAACGTGTTTTCTTTGCAGTATTCATGAAATGAAAACAATGCAACTTTTGTTTTATTTTGTCTAGTTTTCATTATATAAAGCTTATTTAACTTGAAAAAATTATCCAGGGACATTTTTACATGTTCATTTACAACTCTTGGAGTTCCCCCATAATGAAATGGTCTATTATTACCTTCTTTTATGTTCAGCTCTGCTCTGATTGGCTGTTTCACAGTGAGGATCATGTCAGTAGCTCACATTAGTAAACAGATAATAATTTTAGAGTGGTATCTTAATTTTTGAAATAAGAAAATGATTTGTGGTATTAGACATCATGTCATAGATGCTTTTATATTGTTGGACGTATGCACACTAGTTGGAAAAGTAAATGTGCGTTATCCTCAAGTTTATACAGGAAGATTATTAGCATAAATCTTTATTGATTGAGGAGAAATAATTGTGTTTAATTTCAGCAGAACTGGTATTGAGATGTACTCCAGAGACCTGATGGGCCTTGTTATCTTCTAATTAAAGGGATTTTAGGTAGAGAGGATTTCTGCCCATAGTGACACAAAGTAGGATTGGGATATGAGATTTTAAAGTGGTTAACAGTAAGAAAAGAGCTGAGGTATATGCTTCAGTAGTCTGTATTATGGAGAAATGTAGATTTCATTTTATTCATTTTGTGTGCATTTTAGGGGCAGTGATGTGTTAAATAACCTGTGCAGGCTGAAAATGTTTTAGAACAAAAGGAGAAAATCAGTCAAACATCACCCATTTTGGTGGGGCATTAGGAAAACCACATTAACATAGAAATGTATAATAATTCCAATGGCACTGCCATTTTCCAACATGTCCTACTGTCGTTCTAGCAAGTTATTTTGGATGTTACCATGGCACTTCAGCGTTTTTGCACAAAGTAATACTGGGTTATAGAGATGCCTTTGTGTAAATGTGGTGATGAATGTGATTTTAAAAAGTTTCCAAATCAACATCATCGTTGGTCCTGGTCCAACATTTATATCAACCAATCAGACTGCAAGATTACATTTGAGGATAATTTGGGTTAAGGACTGGATTAGGGGCTTGTATACCACTCGTATCCACTTTGTTTCCCTGGTTTAAGACAAAGGTATAAAACAAAGTTATGGCTTTATTGGCTTGTATCCGTATTTTCAGCAAAATAACTATAACTAATGTTCATAGATTGTACTTAACACAATTGCAGACAAAGATTTTAGATAGCTAGGTTGCCTTATATTTTTTGTGCAAAATGGGAGTGGTAGGGGGCCCAACCTCATATTCTTTCATAAGGCCCAAATATTGCCCTGTGTCTGAATCCAAAAAAGATATGGATCCAGATACACACATAGCAAAATCTCAGTGACCTTAATGTTGTACATGGATGTTTACTATTAATAACAGTTGACTTGACATATGCAAATGTGATCCATGATACAGATAAACCTCGTCATTCAACAAGTGCTGCATCACAGCCATTAATATCATCGGACATTATTACACTGGCCACGCATTTGCGCGCTCACGCTGGAGTGATGCTGACGCAGGTGGCGCGCTGTCGGGGCGGAGTCACCAAACGCGCACAGCAATCGAGCCGCTGCAGCGCCAGTGCGATGCGGCGCGTTGACAGGAGCCTCACGTTAGCAGTCTACCGCACTTATTATACAAACAGACGGAGAGAGAGAGAGAGAGAGAGAAACGAGAACGCCGGTCACATCTGATATCCTCCTTTCATGTTCGTTTTAACGCGTGGATGACGCTGTTTAAACTTTGAATGAATCACGGTTTACTGCAGTCAGCCCCGCCTTTTGACACAGTGAACCGGCTTTCTCCCGGTCCTTAGTCGTACTGTCGTTAATTTATCAGGGATTTAAACATTGCTTCTGCTGACAACATGACAGCGCGTACCGCGCGTCGGACTCTGGGCTGAACGCATGAGCGCGCATCATGGATAGCGCGTTGTCTCTTTGCGTCTCTCAGTGTAATCAGCACGTTTCTCAATGGATGAGGAAATCGAATCCCGCAAGATCAACAACAGCTTCCTTCGAGACCACAACTATGCAACTGAAGGTAAACGCATGTCAGTCACTCAGTCACCTGTTCTCCGGTGCACGTGCATGGAAGAAAATCCTAAAGTATCAGTCTAAACTGTTGTATTAAGATCTTGCTAAATATTGCTGAATAAATGAAATTAAGATGAGGTGTATTCATCCAGCATAGAGCTTGTATAATCCCATCTGGATCCTTTGGAAATTATGATCGAAATTCCATTAGCATTCTTGGATGCATTCCACAGAATTTCAGAGAAGTTTCTTTTCATTATAATTGTGTTGCTGGTGTTTTAACATACAGTTGATAGTCTAATGTGAAATACAGACTTATTTGGGCCAAAAATAGCTGAGCAGTCAGACTAAGACTTTAAGAAGATTTTCTGCTGGTGAGTAAGCCCACCCGGCTCCATCCTTACAAGAGCTGACAGTTTACATCTGTGCAACAATTTCAGTGTACAAATGTAGGATTCATGTTTTGTATAAACCGTGATAAATGTCAAACAGGAATTTTATTGGAATGTAATGTGACATTTTTAAGAATCGAATACAACCCTAATGATTTTTTTCTCTCTAGGCCTACTACTATAACATTTTTCCAATACAATGTGTTTTTTGTATATTTTCTAATAGAAGTCTAAAAAGAATCAAAAAATCTTTAGAGATTTAATTCTGGATTAATATGCCGATAAAAACCAAACACATTTTTTAAGTGGCTGAAATGCTTACAGTAAAAATCTACATGTTGTTTTTCACACAGTTTTCCATTGTGAGTATTTATACAGTCCTTGATTGTTTTCCAATGCAGTGAAGCCGGTGCAAAGCCTAGGTTTTATTGACAGTATAAAGGCATTCTTATTCTGTGACAATAGACAGCTGATGAGTTTCACCGAGCCAGGCTCTCTTCTCATGCTCATCCTTCGACAGGACTGCTGAGATGTGTCCATGAATGGGGGGTTGGTTGAAGATATGGAGAGGGAGAGAGAGAGAGAGAGAGAGAGAATAAATCAGGGATTAAAGACAGTTGTGTATCATTCCAGCTGCGAAAATCCACATTTAAAACCTTTTCCTATCTCTAGACTTTCCCAGTTTCAGTTTCTCAACGTATTTTTCGGGATTTTGTGTGATAGTGTGTGTGTTTATTTTGTGGCTCCAACTGTGCTACACGTGTTGACATTAATGGCAATTTTCTTCTGGTTTGTAGGATAATAAGCGTTGACATGTCTGTGTGTACTTTATTCATTGACCTGAGACAACCTCCTCTCATGTAGAGAAAAGAACGTACAGCCCGGGTCTCATTTTTCCTTGTTAATTCTCTGTGAATTATGCAAACGTTCCTCTCCCATTCATCACTTCATAAGCCTATAGCCCCTGCAGTACATAATGTCTGTGTGTGCTTGCCAAATCTACACTTATATAAAAGAGACAAATTATCATAGTATATTAAAACAGTGTACGCCAATGAAGACTCATTATGCATACAGTATGATGTGTTGTGCAGTAAAATGTAAATTAGTAAAGTTTTAGAGTCGTGCATCACATATTTCTCTACATACACTGTTTGAAAAGTTGTGCCAAGCTGTCACCGGGCCAGAACCTTTTAAAAAGATCCTATAGCATTTAGGTAAAGATATGCTATACCAATATGTGCATCTGATGTAGTAATATGAACTCATTAGGTGTACTTTCTGAAAGGGTTGCTGCTAGGGACCCTTTTTTGACAGCCTGATATCACGAAAACGTACATATAATACGAGTTGGTTAATTCGTCTAAATTTGTACGAAGTGAATCGAAACAATAAAGAAACCCCACCCCTAACCCCAACATCACAGGGTGTATGCAAATAGTACAAAAATGTATAAATGTGGTCGTACGATTAATACGATTTAGCCACCTTGTAAAAAAAATTACGAATTGGTTTTTTTACCTTTTTTTTGACAGTGTAGAATTAGATTTTAACTTTGAGACTCAACATGTGCTGCTACAGACGTGATTGATATAACAAGCCTACAGACATACATTAAACTTATAAGATGGGAAAGCAGTAAGGTATGCAACAATAAGGGACCACAGTCATATACATCAAATACTGAGTAGCCTATATATCTGTGGGAAAAATGTTCATCATAAGTTTCATCTTTCGCATCTTTTGAGTACAGAGATGCCTAGTTTGCAAAAGTCCAGACAGTCGGTTGAAATGTGTAGGTCTCATAGCTTGATCAGTGAACCATCATGCTACTGATGCAGCTGTGCTTTTGACCATCAGATAAATAAATGATGACTTATGCATTTTTAAAGCAGTTTTAATGCATCAGTGTTTACCACTGTCACGGTCTGGTCCATAAGCTTTTGTCTTCACAATGGACCACATATACACAATGAAAGTCATTAGAGAGGAGACAGAGGTGAAAGCATGGGCCGAAAGGTTGACAAACATGCATTATTAGGCACCTTTTGACCTCAGGGTGCTGACTGTCATGTACCGGCTGTTTACAGAACAATGTTATCAACCAAAAATTATAGGCAACGGCAATGTTGTTTTCGAGTCCTAAAAAACAAAGTTTCAAAGTTTCATGGGGGAAAAAGGCATATACAAAAATGCTTATCTGTGAAAATGATGACATCAGTGTTTGAAACGCATAGAGAAGCTACGATAGCTGCCACAGGACAAACATATGTTGTCTGAGACAACATAGGGTGTTTTCACAACTGCCTCATTGAGTTCGGTTGAATCGTACCAGAGTTGGATTGCTCACTTGGTGCGGTTCGATTAGGCAGGTGAGAATGCAGCAATCGAACTCTGGTGCACACCAAACGTGGACCAAACAAGCAGACCAAGACCACCTTAACGAGGTGGTCTCGGTACGCTTTCAAACGAACTCTAGAGCAGTTTGTTTGTGGTGAGAACACGATCCGAGATCTAACCGACATAACTGCAAAAGTGCTGCGTATTTTGGACTAAACCAGCTCCCGTAGTCAGATGTGCTGTGCATTTTTGGATGGTGTTTGTTGACCGTTTCTATTAGCAATTTTAGCACAATGACAGATCGCGGACATACCTGGAGTTGAGAGGAGGTGCGGGCGGAGCCTCAAAAATTTGGTGTCTTCGCCGATTGTAGTGCATTAAAAAGTTGTTTTCAAGCCGCATCCGCGATTAATTCTGGAAATGAACGGTTTGTCTATAGCGCTGTATACAAACTATAACAACCACGGACGTAATTACAGCATGCAGTCATCTGTCCACGGTGTCTGCTGTATTTTCCTCCTTTTGTTTACATCCGGAGTTCCGTTGGAATTTCACGCACGTTTATTCTGACCAATCGAGAAGCAGTTTAGGAAATACGTTCAAATACATGTGGCCAATGAGTGATGTGGATCTTTAATCTGCATCAACGTATCATATTTGAGGGCTACTGTAGAAACATGGTGGCGACTTCCATGTAAGGGGACCCACGGTGTATGTAGATAAAACGACTCATTCTAAGGTAAAAAAAAAACAATACAGTTCAATATGTAAGGTCTTTATACACCACTGATAATATAGTTATGTAGATTATATTGCATTTCTGTCAAGAGGTCCTCCTAAAATGTAAACACTGCAGCTTTAAAGGTTGATTTTCTATGGATGCCTTATTTAACATTGTGTACTGCTGAGCTATAAAGCTCTCTAACACATTCAATTTGATTTTAATGTTTTTCCTTGGCTTCATTTTTATTATATCTTTTTAATCAGCTCTAAAATGTCCTGTTGCTGTAATAATTTTGTATTTGCTGCCTTAGAGTACCTTATTTATGTGACGCTGAAAAAATGAAGTCCTAGTTTAGCCCACATACAAAGCAGATGTGATACAATAGATTTTGTAAACAATATGTAAAGACATTGAACAGACTCCAGCGTACCCCCCTCCTCCAGCTACAGTAGAGGCTTAAAATAGGGCAGCTTCCTCTGGGACACTTGTGAGTTCAAAAGGGAACTGAGAGATGCTGAAAAACAGAGGGGGTGTTTCCTTCAGAGGATAAATAACACGAACTGAGATGTGTTGTTGACTGTAAATCTGTCTGGCTTAGAAATCATGCTTTGCATGCGCGTTTCCTATTAAGATGTGTTTGAAAATTAAGATTGTAGGTCCTACAGGGTGGTTTCTTGGCTGACTGCTAAATGGGCAAACCAGATGTCCATTCCGATCCTATGTAACTATTTTACAGGATGGTGATTTTGTGTATTATGGTACCAGTTGTTAGTGGCTAGTGGGCTGTCGTAGCCTAGTGGATAGAGTTGGGCTTATAACCGGGAGTTGCCGGTTCGAGCATCATGGCTGCACTGAGGTGCACTTGAGCAAGGCACCTGTCCCCCCATTGCTCCTTAGGCACTGCTCCTGGTGTGTGTGTGTGTATGTGTGTGTGTGCAATTTTATTCACAAATTGCAGTGTGTGTGTTCACTACTCCCTTGGATGGGTTAAATGCAGAGGTCACATTGCAAGTATTATTTACCATACATTGGAAAATGCGTCACCTTCACTTCACATACAACATTTTTTGACAAGTGGATTAGTTCATTGTCTATAAAATCAGTCGTTTTGACTGGCATGAGGCGATGCATTCTTATAAAAGCAATGATAGAATGCAGAGCTGCTAGTTTAACTCAATTTAGCTGTAGTAGACTAATATAAAAGCTTCAAATGATTATATAATATGATTTATTATTATTATAAGATCAAGCAAAGGATAAGGATCTTAACAGAACTTAACAGTACTCTGGGCTCTACACAAAAGTTTTGCAGTGGTTGCACTGGCGCGCCTAACTTTTTTTCATAGGTGCACCAGCACAAAAGTTAGGTGCACCCACAATTTTGCATTTATAGTTCACCCAAAAATGAAAATTCTGCATAATTTACTCACTCTCTACTTGCCTTAGCATACATAAAAAATCGGTTTGTCTGTGAAGTAGTGTATGTGTGTGTGTGTTTTGGATTATGTTGGATTTGCATAGCATATGATGATGTCTGTGATGTTGTCCTATGATTGGAACTAGTATGTCTTTATTGAGCTGTGAATATTTATGTATTGGGTGGTTTCAGGCGTATTTACTCACCTCCTTTCAAGCATATGTTATAGTGGGTGTGTCTATCTATGGTGTGTCCCAATAAACCTCAGAGGAATTAATTTGTGTTTACAAAATACTTGTGCATATGGGTGACTGACACTAATTGGATGTTGTGTGTTAGTCAAGGTTTGCAGGTTTTGTTCACATGTAGTAAGAGTCGATGTGCAAGCTCCATCTGTTTATCAAGTGGTGCCACTGACTTTAGTCTTACTATTTTATCCCATAATCCCATTTGTTTATGCCGCTGTCCATTCTGGCTCTTTGTAAGGTCATTGCCGGCATTCTGAAGACGTCACGCACCCCAGGAAATCGCTTAATTCCTCAGGCGATGTTTTGCTGGGCTCACACGCAACCCTCGATTTTCCAGTACTGTACTTTGATGTATTAAAAAAAAATGTGTCTTTGCTATTGTTCTTGAGACACGTGATCTAGTCATTTCACTGCCTTGAAATGGTATTGGCAGACCTTCCGTGTAAACAACAGTCACAATATCAGGATGAGCGTGAATGGCCATGAGCAGAGAGGTCACGCTTAAGTTCTCGATTGGTTGGAGGATCTAAGGGAGTGTCTACATGCACTGTAAGTTAGCCAATGTACTGTGCACTGCACAGAAAGTCGGACATTTCTAGTGTCCCATTTTCAGTGCACATAATCGTTTGCTCCCTAGAAATTCCTATATATAAATCATTATGTATTGAGTTTTTCCATCTCATAAATGGAGGACTATAACAATTACATATCATTATTATTAAATATCAAAATGAATGTGCACAAGTAACTGTGTTTGATGTATAATAAAGTACGACGCAGGTGTTTGTGCTGCTGCCGTACGAATAAATATTTGATAGCGATTTTACATTTACTTAAAGGTTCATCGTGTAACTTTTTGAAGGATATTATCTATATTATCAGTATAAAGAGCCTTACATAATGAACTGT
The DNA here is from genome assembly GCF_027580225.2 of Misgurnus anguillicaudatus. Classification (NCBI taxonomy): domain Eukaryota; kingdom Metazoa; phylum Chordata; class Actinopteri; order Cypriniformes; family Cobitidae; genus Misgurnus; species Misgurnus anguillicaudatus. Next base: position 15,315,750 of record NC_073345.2, read on the forward strand.
ATTGTTCATTATGTATTAAGGATTCATTATTTGAGGAAAACCATGCTATATTTTCAGCAACAATGCCTTCTCATACAGTATGTTTCACTGTAGGAAACCCTAACCAGCGAACAGTAAGACGGACAATTTAATATAGCCTTACTCTAATAATACGTATTACAATTTTATAAAAGAAAAAAACATGTAAACACTGGTAATTCTCATTAAGTATCAACATCCATGGCTAAATAGCGATATTGCTAGCTATTAATAGTCTGCCTCCAGTTGCTAACTCTCAAAATAATGTTACACGTACCTAACACAACCAGAAACAACTGTTCAGTCTTACTTGTGAAAGGTAATTCTCAAGACTTTTTGATGTGTGTGAAGGTTTGTAGACCCCCAAACTGCACACGACAGAGCCATGGAGGCATTTACCTGCGCAGATATCAACAGCGCAACCGAATTGTAGGTTGCCAGGTTGCGGTCAAAAATAGGTTCAAAATTGTATGATGTGTCTATTGTGTGAGTAGGACTCGTTTCATACAAGATCTGGCAACTGGACAACCTTGGAATAATATATTGATTAGATTTTTCATATAACGAGTTATAAACGGGGGTTTTCTGGAAGAAATGGCAAAACGGGAGGGGTGCGTTAGATAGGTGTAAAATACGGAAGACTCCCGGGAAAAGCCTGACGTGCACTTTGCAAAATTTTTAACAGTGCGTCAGTTCTACGCAGACCACAAGCGCTGTGATTGGTCCACCATAACACCTCCCGTCAGGAAAAAAAATCTGCGTCATAGGTATTTCCATTTGTGATGGTGAAAACAAATAATGGCCAAGTTGAGGAGTGATTTAACTCAAACTGCAACAAAATCGCTGTTTATTTACATCCATCATTGCTGGTCTTCTCAAATCATACACAACAAGTTGCTGTTTTGCTGTTTCTTCTTCATTTGTGGGTTAGCCGCGGGTAGCCGTGACGGAGTAGGTTCCGCGACGGTTTTCATTTCTACTTGTGCGCCGTTGTCTGCGACAGACCGCTGGTAGGCAGTATCCACGCGTGTAACCACAGTAGTAGCGGGACCGTCAAAGAAGAAGAAGCTTGGCAAGTTAACCCACAAACGAAGAAGAAACTGCAACTTGTTGTGTATGATTTGAGAAGACCAGCAATGATGGATGTAATAAACCGCGACTTTTGTTTTTTTTGCGAGGTGCACGTCAGGCTACGCAGAGCTACTCACAGGCTACGTATAACCTACGGCGTAGAGCCTACGCACCACTATAAATCGGGCTTTAGTCGTAAACCCTTTCGACGCATGTGCAGCAGCACCACACACACGCGCACATGTGTCTTTTATCATAAACTCTTTCGACGCGTGTGTAGCAGCGCGCGCACACACACATGCGCACACACATGTGTGTCTTTTATCATAAACCCTTCCGACGCATGTGCAGCATTAATTTGCGTGAATTCCCATCCCTCGGAAGAGAAGTCACCTGCCGCCACTGTAGTGACACATAGTACTAAAGTGTTTTACTCACATAAGATGCAATCATGTGTCATTTTTATGTAGCTTGGACAAACATTGGTTCAGAAGTGAGTGGTACTGTACTTTTGAAACAGGAATAATGCAGGGACATAGCATATACTGGTTGTAGCTAAGTCTCTGTTCGCCTCACATCAGTCCTTCTTGTTACCCGGTGGCCGTTTTTGATGGAGAGGTCCATGATCACATTCAGTGTTTGTGAGAGGGTCGATGTCTCTGGGCGCAGACACAGGTTACCAGCATGCCCTTCAGACCTTCTGACCTTATGTTAGACTAACGGATGTGTTTCTCTGCTATAAATGGTGGGTTGAGGGGGATGGTGCAGGTCCTCTAGCAGGGGTCCTTATGGCTCCATTGTATCCCTCTTGCGTAGGCTCATTAAATTCAGACTGCTGATGCATCACGTTTTTTTGGCGCCTCATTCTTTGTCATATGCCCACGGCATTGTAGCACCAGCAAACGCACATTTTTAACACATTTACACTGCAGTAGCTGTGATTCTGGTGGTGTTACCGCAGTCTTCTCATTACGTCTACCGAATTTGTAAAATCCTGTCCCTTCTGTTGCCCTCCTCATTACTGCACCCTCAGCACTTTGGTCCTCTCCTTTCATGCTGGGTGATAGACAAGTGGATGTGTCCCAGTGCATATTGACAACCATTTAACAGGAGCGGGATAAACGATTTTTCCTGTGCTGTACTAAATTGGTAGTAATCTTTGTGGAGCAGGCACCGCATTATCGACAAGACAGCACTCTCAAGAAAATTGCTTGGTAACCTGTATGAAAACATGTCAAATTACTGTAGACGCTTCTTTATTGAACATCCACAGCCATCTTCTCTAGAAGCATGATGCAATGGTAATGGCTATTAGAGGTCGATATGATTGAATTTGATTGAATAAACAAGTCTGGAGAGGTAGAAAATAAAGTGAAAATGTCCAAAGGATGTCCAAGGTTTAACAAAAATAGGACATGATGTTAATGATTTAGATTTTTATATTGGATTATTAATAAATAAATGGTAAACTAATAATAATTCACTATAATTGCTAGCTTAGACTTTTAAGTAGCTTTCATAAATGTGCCTTAGAAAAATACATGTGCATCTTCAGAAAAAATAATGGCAGTCAAGCTTTAGTTTTCAGTTCAGACAGCTCAAGCAAGCATATTAGGGGCCGTTTATTTAAGAGCGTTTTAAACTGAAACCAGTTTTATGCATTTTATTGCTGAAGTATGGTCCATTTTTAACGCGTACGCGAGCGTCCGTGTATAGTGTGTGTGCCGCAATTTTTTAAAAACAGCGTTTAAACTAGGACGATTAATTGTGATTAAGTCTGTTATCGATTCTGAATTGCAAAGGTAATATTATGCACAGCTCTTTCATGTATTATGGCATTTTAATGAGTAGAAAGTCGTAATCAATCTAAAATCACTGTGAATTTGAGTTGTTTATAACATAGATGCGAAAAATCAACTTATAACATATTGGGTTTCTGCACAAGAGCGCCCTCTGGCTTTAAGATGTAGCGGCATTTACCGTATTTTATTTAGAAGCCTAGCAAGCAGAATCGCACAATTTATCGTCACAGACCTACTATGCATATATTGTGTGCGTGGGTCGTGCATGCACCTTACAGCACAATGTAGTATAGCCCAGGAGATGCATTGCATTTTGTTGAACGTCTGTGTACACGTACGAGTCAAATAAACAATACTTACAACAATACAATACAATACAAGTCTGAACGTTTGACTGTGGGCACACCTTTGCGCACACGTAAAAAAACAGAGAACACTCCGGGATTTTTACAACAGCTGAGGTTTGGGGTCCCGAAAACTCAAAACTATCGAGGATGGGTTTCAAAGTGGAAGTTTTTGATGGTGACGCCTTGTCGTCTCTGTGCAAACTACGTAACCTTGAATCTGTAATAATGGTGATGTCATGCGCATGTGTTCATTCAATGTATAGGCAAGCGCGAGTATAACCAGAACAAAAATGGTGGTCTACATGACGGTGTTTGTGCTGCTCAAGATACTGAGTCTATTTAGCTTCTCCAACAAAGTTTTTCCGCTTTATATTCCAGTGTTACTTGTAGTAATAAAACTCATCGTCCATTCGAACGAAATTATGTTATGTTAATATGTTTGCAGGAGTGTAGTGTTTTTCTACAAAGTAACATCGCCATCTACTGGCCTGGCACACGTGATACAGCATATTTAGTCGTGTTCGCGGATTCATGTAAATGCAATCTTTTTGACGTTGTCTGTTCGTGAGATTTTTTACCAAAGGAAAAACTTGTTAGTTTTTTACTACATTATTGTCACATAAATGTAGTCAAATGATCTTTGCACACTGTAGTTTCGTATGCGATTATTTCATATCATGGTTATTCTACAAATTTGTTACACACACAAACTTTGCACACTGTATCTGATGCATATTAATTCATTCATTGCGAAAACATACACAAAACATTCTTCGTAACGTTAGCACTATTCACTGTGAATGGTTGAATAGCTATCGTTTAGGTAACTTGGTGCTATTTTTGATTTTGGCGTTCGCTTGTGGCTGTGATGTCAAAGCACCTCTTAAAATGCTTGCTACAGATGCGAAAGACGCAGAAAATTGAACCTGATCCGATTGTTTTTATGAAGGACGGAAGTTTCTGAGGCAGTGTGTAAATATGATTGAACTACTCGTATTTATTTTTTAATTTGC